>NW_015660894.1:271737-320310 GCF_001515625.1 Sinocyclocheilus rhinocerous
TATTATTATTAAATAAAATTTAAGAACGTTCAAAAGATGCCTTCAGGTTCTCCAAAAGGTTTTCACCAGTGTCTGCCTCAAGCAGGCTATGTCGTCATTTTTATTTTGTCATTGATTTAGTGTGTGTGTGTGTGTGTGTGTGTGTGTGTCAGACTCCTGTCCTAGTTCCTAGTGTTGGTTGTGTTTTGTTCCCTACAGTGCTCCATGTTTATGTTTCAATGCCCTTATTTGGTCTTTCCCGTTCCTGTCTGTCGGTTCATTTGGTCCAGGTGTTACCCATGTAGTTCTTATTGTTCCCAGGTGTTACCCATGTGTTTCTGTGTATTTAAAGTGTTCCCTGCTCCTAGTTCTTGGTTCTGCTGTTAAACGGCTGTTCTCCCTGCTAGGTGTGTGTCTTGCTCCTGTGTTCCCTTGTTTAGATAAATAAAGATGATTCCATGTTGATCTACTCCGACGTTTCCTCGATTTCTCATTCCCCCACAGTAGCAGTAGCCGAATCGTGACAGAACAGCAGACCTGAAAAAAGTAAGCAGCGTCCCTTCTCCTCATTTTTCTTTTTCCCGTTTTTTGAAAGTTTTTTGTTTCCTGGTTTCTCCCCTCGCGGCATGGAGATCGCTGCTCATTTCCTCACCATATGCCGCCAAGATCTCCCCTTCTACGAGTACGCCGGGAAGTTCTACAAGCTCGCGACGGCGTTGGATGACGCCACCCTCAATCGTCTGTTCTGTCTTGGCTCCTGATCCCCAGCTCAGCCCAGGAAGGGCTCCTGATCCCCAGTTAAGCCAAGGGAGGGCTCCTGTTCCCGAGTATAGCCCTGGAAGGGCTCCTGTTCCCAAGTATAGCCCACGGAGGACTCCCGATTCCCCGTTCAGCCCAGGAAGGGCTCCCGATCCCTCGTATAGCCCACGGAGGACTCCTGTTCCCCAGTTAAGCCCAGGGAGGGCTCCTGTTCCCCAGTTAAGCCCAGGGAGGGCTCCTGTTCCCCAGTTCAGCACAGGACGGGCTCCTGTTTCCCCGTTCAGCCCAGGAAGGGCTCCCGATCCCCAGCTCAGCCCAGGAAGGCCCCAGTTCAGCCAAGGGAGGGCTCCTGTTCCCGAGTATAGCCCACGGAGGGCACCAGATCCCCCGTTAAGCCCAGGGAGGGCTCCAGGCCCCGAGTACAGCCCCGTAAATTTCCCCAAGTATTTTTTTGGGGGTGGGTGGGTAGTAGGGCTACAGCCATAGAGGCCGAGGCTGGGGCCGGGGCCGTGGCCTCGGAGGCTGCTCCGCCATGGCCTCCCGAGTCCCCTGATCCGCCATGGCGTCCCGAACGGGTACCACTGTCCCGTGTCTGTCCTGAGGGACCTCCAGAGCGCCCACCCCCCTCCCCTTTGGATGTTATGGCGTGAGGACACACCTTCCAGAGGGGGGCGTTATGTCAGACTCTGTTCCTAGTGTTGGTTGTGTTTTGTTCCCCACAGTGCTCCATGTTTATGTTTCCATGCCCTTATTTGGTCTTTCCCGTTCCTGTCTGTAAGTTCATTTGGTCCAGGTGTTCCCCATTTAGTTCTTATGGTTCCCAGGTGTTACCCATGTGTTTCTGTGTATTTAAAGTGTTCTCTGCTCCTAGTTCTTGGTTCTGCTGTTAAACGTCTGTTCTCCCTGCTACGTGTGTGTCTTGCTCCTGTGTTCCCTTGTTTGGATGAATAAAGATGATTCCATGTTGATCTACTCCGACATCTCCTCGATTCCTTGTTCCCCCGCAGTAGCCGAATCGTGACAGTGTGTTTAATGGTTGGAAATCATTCGTATTTTTGCATTCATGAAATCCTTCATTTTAAAAAGTTATTTAAATGGATATGGGGTTTATTTAATTGGCCAAGGGCCAACATTGGCCAACAAAACTGATCTGTGACCTCACAGCTCTTGAATCCCCCCCCCCATTAACAATTTTATATTTCACAAAACAGCCAGACAGTACACGTGCCAAGTGGAAGTCAGACAAATTCATATAGTTTTGTCTGAACAATAGAAATGGCCCTGGACTGCGTCATGGAGGGCACATAGCAATTGAACAAGGCCTGAATAAAAGAAACTAAGCATGTTGGAGTGTGAGCTCCTCCAAACACTTGTTTTCTTAAGCATCTTGGCAGCCCATATAAGTATTATGAAATCTGTTTCCTTCAACAATATGATAAACAGTACAGAAAAGCTTATTTGCTGATGCATAAACAAAGGATTGCCGTGTCACGCCTCCCATAAAATTCAGGGACGTTCGTAGAGATCAAAAATTTGGCATGGCTATTTAACTCGTATTTCTTTTTCTTTCTTTTTTTTTAAACGAGAGCGCTGATCAGTTGGGCTGATCAAATCGGGAATCGCAAGATGTACATATTGTACGTTCATACTGCACAAAGGTCAGAGTTCAAGCATTTTTCTTCTTTTTTGCTTTTGCAGCTCTCAATTATCTGCCGGACGCACTTTCTCTTGTCCACCTTGACCTCTCTGCTAATCAATTATGAGATACATGCTATATTTTTCAGTTGAAACCGAACAAGGACATCACATACTTGTTCCTGTTGATTGTCAGGGGGCAAAAAGTGCATCAGGAAACCACAATTGGCGCCACATCTAAGACCAGCACTGAATAAAGAGGGACTGTATAAAGAGAAGCTGCAAACTGGGGTGAAATCTGGGCTTGGGGAGCAGGAAATAGTACCACATAACATTAACTTTGTCATTGTTGTGTGTGTTTGCTGGTGCATCCTTTGCTCCTGCTCTGCCTACGACGTTCACCTTGGCGAAGGTTCAAATATTTCCCAACAGCCCAAATGGTTCAAAAGGACAATCTGGTCCATGCTTTAGCAACATTTTGTTTTTTTAGATGGATTTTTGTAAAATGTTTCTTTGACTTTAATGTTTCTGTACAATTATGTCACTTGATGCATTTTCAAGAAAATCAAAGAAAAAGTATAAACCATGATGATCCCTTTGCGAGGGATCCTCTTTCCAAAATATAATGGCACAATATAAAGACCCATATAAAATACAATTATTATAAATATGTGTAAAATATTTACTTTCTATTATTATTTATTTATTTATTTATTATCGTATTATAAAGTATGTATTTATAAAATATCATTTATAAAGACCCATATATACTGTTAAAAATAAAAAGATAAATATGTAAACAATATTATGTGTAAAATATTTACTTTCTGTTTGTCACGATCTGCCTACTGTGTTGGAGCGAGGAGACGCGGAGACGTGGGAGAATTTACGAAGGAGTCTTTAATAAACCAAAACAGGGTAACACACACGTAGGACATAGAGTTGTTCTACAACACCGAACACTGGACACAGGAAAACACTGGGCTTAAATAACTGGAACCAAACGAGGGAATTAATGAGAAACACCTGAAATCAATGAACACAATTAAACACGGCAGAAACTGGGTCATGGGGAGCACATATGGAGCAAAACACAAGACAGGAACACAGGAGCAGTCCAGGGGCGTGACATTACCTCCCCCTCCTGGAAGGCGCGTCCACGCACCTCATAACATCCAATGGGGAGGGGGGGGGCGCTCTGGAGGCCTCTAGGGACAGGCTTAACACGGGACGGAAGGCCTCCAGGGCGGTACCCGTTCTGGGACCCATGGTGGATCAGACAGTTCAGTGAGCCATGGCGGAGCGGGTAGTTCAAGGGGCCATGGCGGAGCAGGCAGACTAGGGAGCCATGGCGGAGCAGGCAGAATAGGGAGCCATGGCGGAGCAGGCAGACTAGGGAACCATGGCGGAGCAGGCAGACTAGGGTGCCATGGCGGAGCAGGCAGCTCGGGGAGCCATGGTGGAGCAGGAAGTTCAGGGAGCCATGGCGGAGCGGCCTCCGTGGCCTTGGCCTCTGCACTCGGCCCGGCCTCTACGGCCGGAGCTCTATAGCACCCACCCCCCCAAAAAAAATATTCCATGGGGGAAATTTCGAGTTCTGAGGCCCTCCGTGGACCAGACGTGGGAACAGGAGCCCTCTCTGGGTTGGACTTGGAAACAGGAGCCCTCTCTGGGCTGGATTTGGGAACAGAGTCTTTTTCTGGGCTGGACGTGGGAACAGGAGCCCTCTCTGGGCTGGACTGGGGGACAGGAGCCCTCTCTGGGCTTAACTTGGGAACATTTACATTTAGACATTTAGCAGACGCTTTTATCCAAAGCGACTTACAATTGGGGGATACATAAAGCGATTCTTCTTAAAAGAGGCAAACAGATACAGGAAGTGCTTGTATCCACAAAAGGAAGGTCCTTACGGGCTAGGGCCGCGAATCTCGCAGCGGTTTCCATACCGCGGGGAACAGAAAACAAAAACGGGGAGAAGGGGTGCCGCTTACTGTTTGCAGGTTGGAGCGAGGAGACGCGGGAGAATTTACGAAGGAGTCTTTAATAAACCAAAACAGGGTAACACACACGTAGGACATAGAGTTGACGTATAACACCGAACACTGGACACAGGAAAACACTGGGCTTAAATAACTGGAACCAAACAAGGAAATTAACAAGAAACACCTGAAATCAATTAACAAAATCAAACACGGGAGGAACTGGGTCATGGGGAGCACATGGGGAGCAAAACACAAGACAGGAACACAGGGGCAGTCCAAGGGCATGACACTGTTATTTATTCTATTATTTATTTGTTTGTTTGTTTATAAAGTATCACATTATGAAGTATTTATTTATAAAATATCATTTATAAAGACAAATATATACTGGTAAAAATACAATTATTATAAATATGTGTAAAATATTATGTGTAAAATATTTACTTTCTATTATTTATTCTATTATTTATCTGTTATTATTGATTTATTTTATTTATGAAGTATCATAAAATGGGCTATATGTCTGTTCATCACTGATTGTACAGTCATTACTGTCATTACAGTAAAACACATCATTCTTGATTTCTCTCCCAAAGTGGTGTGCTCAAATCCCTGTTTGTCACCACTATTATGCAACTTTTAGCTGGCACCTGAGTGAAGAGTCAGCAGGGGATGGTCCAATCACAGCCTGCCTGCATCCTGCAGTGGTGCTCCATACAGACCACAGGAAAAGCCCTCTGCATCTGTGCTGAGAGAAGGGTTCTCTGTCATGCCACTAGAACAGCAGCCCTGACCACAGTGAGCAATCAGCCGCAGCCCTCCTGACACAATTCAGCACGGTGGATGCCAGCAGAGGAATAGGGGTTATCCTTTATAGGGCCCGTTTTAGCTGGTAGCATCCTGGTTCCGTTTCGCTGGAGTGTGTGCATCTGTAAGCGGGAATGGACTGGATGGACGTCACAAGTGTAACCTTTTACATTGAACGGGTCAGGTTAAAGCTAATTTAAGAGGTTTGTGGGGGAAGATATCATTCAGCATTTGAGGAAAGATTGATTATGGCATGGGTTTGTCTATCCCAGGCTTTCATGATTGACACGTTATCGCTGTACATGTGTTTTCTGTCATCCGCATTGTCTTTTTACTTTTGGCACAGGTGGTGTTTTCACTCACATGTACACGTTCAGAAAAAAGGTACAAAAGCTGTCGCTGGGGCATTATCCTTTCAAAATCTCAATCTTTAAGGTACATATCAGTAATAAAATACTATTATGTAAATGTTATATATAAGTACCTTTTGTACTTTTTTGAGTCTGTTTAATATTCTATACCTTATGTTATTCCAGTTGGATTGTATATTATATGAATTCATGACTCATTTTGATGGCATATAATTCATTTGGCTGTAACAGAATGTAAAAAACGTTTTAAAACAAAAATAGACAGAATATTCACTGGAACTAATAACCCAAACTGCCTCTCATGGTCTGTTCTGTTGAATAAAAAATATATAAATGTGCAAATTATGATATCAAAATAAGCTACTTAGCTACAAAAAGAGAGGAGAAAATGTTTGTTTTGTTGTTGGTGTCAAAGGTTATACATCTAGCGGTTCTCAACATTTTTGACTCCTGCTTTTTACACTCTAGTTAGATCTGGTTTTATTATATAATGACAGTTTAAAGTGTTAAATAAAAATATTATGACAGTTTGATGTTGTACATCTTTATTTTTTTTTTAAATTTTTTTTTTTAGTGTTTTAGCATTTTAATTAAGATTATGTAATATAACTACATTTAAATAATTTTAAGACTTACTGAGCTGCCCTGGAAGTTTGCTGATGCCCCCTAGTGGGCCCCGGCCCCCAACTGAGAACCACCATTCTATGGCATATTCATTTGTGGGGAAAAAAATCCTCACAAGAGAACAAAACTACACAAGGTCAAAGAACATATAAGCCAGACTAAATGTAAAAAAATCTGTTCACTTATTATTCAAATAAATTCATACTTCTCTTGTTGTTTATTTAAGAAAACCAAAAAAGTGCAAATTAATTTCTGACATTGTTGGGCCTATGCAGTTTGATGCAACATGAATACATTTTAATGTTTGATTTTAAGGATTTTTGTTGTTGTTGTTTAACATTTTTAGTATCAGTTGGGTTAAAGTCAAATCTGAATTGAAACGTGAAAACCAGCTGATTACAAAATCTTCTATACTTTATTTCTGTTCACTGTTTTGAGACGAGATGTCCAGAGAAAGTGTTTTATCAAAAATCAGTTCCCGACACATGTGAACATCATAACATGGACCATGCTAAATAAATAAATAAGTACTCAGTCATATTCCACAATTATAAAGCTTTTCAGTTTTGTTTGAGTGTATTAATACAAGAAGTTTACAAAAAGTATGAAGGCTGAAGTATATTGGGCATTCATGTATATCATTGACACTAAGACCTACACAACATCCACTCAGCTCACCATGACATCAGAATAACCCTCTTCACCCAAGAGAAACAGTTGAACCCCATGACATTTGAACTAACTTAGTACTAAACGAGCCTCCACTTGTCATTTCATCAATTTTGAACCTACGAAAAGTCAGAAAACCCTGTCAAACCAGACAAAACGTTCCACTTACCTTGTTTGGCAGTGAAGCGATGGTAAATCCCTAAACGTCTCAGAGCAGGGACATCCCAGTGTCCCAGAGGTTTCGTATCTGTGGATGTGTTTGTGTCTTAGTTTGTCACTGTCAGTGTCCAACTCAGAGAGTAACTAACTCTACATGTGCTGTCGTCCAACTAAAAGCACGTCTGAAGCCCGGGACTGGCTATAGTCACTTCCTGAGTTGTTTTGGAGCGCAAAAGACGATGCTTTTTCCTCAGGAAGCCGGCCATCCCCTTTCCTTTCCACCAGCTCTGAGCTTCCCCCACCACCTCTTGGGCCTCTGGGATCATGGGCACTATGACTCCACTAATTGCTCTGGGAGGCATGGATGCAGAACAGTATTTTTTGTTTATTTCTTTATTGACTGGCATGGATATGTGTGCTTATGACTAACATGACTGGTCATCACTGGTGTGTGGCGTGAGGGAAGTGGATCTAAGTGTGTAGGAGCCCACTGTCCTGCTTGGCTTTTGTCTGAAGCGTGTTTGTTGATGCTAAGCGTCCTAGCACATCTGAAGGTGTTTTCCCAACTGTGGGTTGAAATAAGCAGGGCAGACTGTGCCCGGGTCAATGAGTGCACCTGCACCGTCTCTGCGTGGGGTAGTTTGTTTGTTTTCTTACAGCATTGTATTAGACCTGAGGATCTATAGAGGCTTTGATCAGCACTGTGGTAATCAGTGCTATTTATATTGTTTACATCACAGGAACAAGCATGACTTTGCTGCTTGAAAGAATTTGCACAGCTCTATCTGAAAAACAATGTTTCTTTTTTTTCACTTTGTTGACAGGCCTCACCGTTGACATGGTATGTTTCTGATATAGCTTGTGTTTACAAAACGTTAACTTTGTACAGAGTTTAAAATCGCCATTCATGTTTTTCCATCTTTCAACAAACAATATTGCTGACTGATTGACTGACTAGTTGTTAATGAAAGCTGAATAAGAGCTGCTGCTACTAATGCCAATGTCTGTGAATAAAATAATTACAGTTACGATTTTAAATTATAAAACATCTTCTGCACTGATTTTTAATCTTAAACGGTTTGTAAGTGAAGTGAAACACATTTATGCTATACAATAACATACAATAGCATTTATAACCAAAATAGCTTAAAACAGATTGACGTGCACAGAAGCATTACTGCCCTCTGCTGTCTTTTTCTGATATTTTTTTACAGGTTAGCTTGTTAGATAGATACATACATCCATAATTTATCCTGAAAATGTCTTAATTTATCCTAATATTTTTTTTCACAAACTCATAAATCTGTCATTATTTACATTTGTTTATGTGTGTAAAAATTAAAAGGCAGAAAATCAAATACAAGCACAAAACTATTTGCATTTATGTACTTTAGTAAATATAATAATAATAATGATAATAATTAACTGAAGACATACAGTAGATGTATTATTATTTTATTTCACAAAGATATAACGGGCTATACAGCATTATTTATTTCTGTGTTCTTTAGCTTGTGTGTTTTTGTTTCATTTCAAATGAAGGCATACCAAAAGATAAATAGCCCGTTATTATTTTGTTCAGTTTCATATCATTTTAAATATAAAAGAAAACAAACAAGTGAAACAAGCAAGTAAAACTAAAAACAGTAAAAAAAAAATAATAAAATAAAAAGTAAGACAAATTTCTGGAAGTCTGCCACTGTACAAACAAACACACCGGTGCATTATACAAACTAAAATACAGAGCTAGAAGAGAATCAACTCAAGAAGTTCTTCAAAATGTGGAGTCTTCTTCAAACATATAATAAATTTGACCAGCTTGAGTAATTCATATAGTAGCAGCAAACATATTAACAATACCTCATGATTTTGTTACAAACCAGCTTAAAAAGCTTAAGCTGTCAGTTTTAATGAAGCATATTAAATTCAGCACTGATATTCAAGACTTTTTTTCTGAAAAATAATTTAATCCTACAAAATCTAACCACAGACATACACAACACAACAGGGAATTACTGTAACTGATTTGAAATCTAAAAAGCACTTTGCCAAAAATCTTTGGTCCATTTGTGAAAAACTCATGGGTTCAGCATAATCTAAAAAACCTAGAAATATTTCATGAGAAAAATCCTTAACATGGGTCAGTATTTCTAAGAAAAAAACTATTTAAACTGGCTGCTATGCACTGTACAAATGGTTTTCACAGATTAACTAAAATTCACTAAATTAACTGTTTTTATTAAAGCCAAACAAGTTATTTAATATTTCCATATAATCCTGACTATAGTGGGTTATACCAACGAAAGCAATTTTAAGGGATCAGGTAGAAATAATTGCTTAAATTAACAAATACACGTTCATTGCGTGAAAGCACTTCTATTGTAACAAACGAGACTCTCATTTATAATTGTTTAAAAATTTCAAAATTATTAAGACAACTTTTCACAGGTCCATGCAGTGGTCAGTCACTCAGTGTTTTACTCTGAGCTTTAGGCAAGATTTTTACATAAATATTTTTATAGCGTTTTTCTGTTTTGTTACTTGAAAAAATGAAGACAGCAGTATGGGCTGCTGATGCCTTGATATGACGTGGTTTTGATACAGGAGACTGAAGAGCTGTAGATGTTTGAGCAGATGCTCAGTGTCTCTCAGTGTCAGGAGAGCCCTGGCGATCAGAAAAGATGTGAAGCTGGGGATGTTCAATCCCATTGTTGTGGAGATCTTCTTGTTTCTGCAAACCATGAAGTTTATTCACCAGTTCTGTGATGAAGACCTGATGAAGATGAGGAGAAAAGCACATCATCACAGAAGAATCTTTAAAGACATGATAAAATGTGTCAACAGTATCTGAATGAAAACACAACTTAGAGATAAGACCTGAATATTGTTTTAAAGTATTAACTTGTCAATATCAATTTTGTCAACAGAGGGCAGCAGAGGATGATGCAGTGTTTGTAGTCCTAAAAGTTTTAGCTGGTTAGCATGGCCCATTTAGCCCCTGCTGGTGGTTGTTGTAACTACATCATCTGGATTTAGAAAGCATTCAGCAAAAAAAATACAAAAAATAAAAATAAATTCCCTCAATTTTCTGGGTATTATCCCACAACACCCACTTTTTGATAAAGAATTTTGTCTAATCATTAACACTGTTAGTCACTATTTCCTGCAGTGTGACAGTGAGTCACTTTTATGTCTACAATAAACTCAAACACTTGCAGGGGGTTATTTAGTTAAAGATAAAACATCAAAGCTATGTGCAGAAAAGGACAACACAACTTTGTTTGAAATGAAAGATCATGTTTATTTCCTATTGTTTGATAGAATTATAACATTGATAGCAGAAGGGAGGTAGAGAAAAGGGGAGAGAAAGAGGTAGGTAGACTTACTTCTGTGTTGTTACCGCAGGTATGAAGGATGTCCTACAAGAAATAAAAATCGAGAGATTTATTAAAGAGCGTGACAAATCTTGCCCCGGCTGAAAATGGATTTGAATGGTTTAATGCTGGATTGATTCTTTTATTGCAATTAAAGAGATCTTTCTAGTTAAAGGATTAATTCATTAAATAATTTGTTCCAAAACCCTATGGATTTCTATCTCATGTGGAAAACAAATAAAGAAACTTAAAAGAAGAAATTGCTCATAAAAGTAGCTCATATGATTCACTATTTGGGTTAACTGTTCCTTTAAACTTGTTAAATATACCACATACTGGTTTCTTCATCTGTAGTTTCAGAAAGCAGATACCTTAAGCTTCTGCATCCTTTCTTCATCACTCTGTAGATCTAGTAGCTCATCAATGTTCACTTCCTCTGGCATATCCTCTTCCTGTGAGGAGAGAAACAGTCACATTTAAGGCCTCTTCACACCACCATGAAAAATGGTAGGCTGAAAGAAAATGTAATTTCACTCTCTGACAGTAGATGGCGCATCTAGAAATCAAGTTACACCGGTACACAAAGCGCTGTGCAACTTTCCGTTTCTGACACCCACTTGTCATGGAAAAGAAAGGAAGTCAAACAGTATTTATAAGATGGCCATTGCTGAGAGCACTGGCAAATTACAGACCCATTTCAAATCTTTCTTTTTTTTTTTAAATTTTAGAAAAGGTTGTGTCTGCTCAATTGTGCTCCTTCCTGCAAAAAAAGAAAAAAAAAAGAAAAAAATTATATATATATATCATTTTAAGTCCTCATCATAGCACAGAAACTGCACTCATTAAATTTACAAGTGACTTGCTTATTGCATCAGACCAAGGCTGCATTTCATTGCTAGTTTTACTTCTTAGTGCTGCGTTCAACATTGTAGATCATGATATACTTATAGATAGATTATAAAATCATATGGGTATTCAGGGACAGGTTTTAAGATGGTCTAAATCCTACCTGTCTGACCGTTACCACTTTGTTTATTTAAATGGGGAATTATCTCAGTTAACGTAAGTAATGGAGTACTGCAAGGATCTATCTTAGGCCCTTTGCTATTTACTACCCCTTGGTAGTATTATTAGAAAATAGTAGAAAGATTAGTTTCCACTGTTATGCTGATGATACTCAACTATATATTTCATCAAGACCAAATTAAACTTCTAAATTATCCAAGCTAACAGAGTATGTAAAAGATTGGATGACCAATATATGTTTTTTCTATTACATTTGGATAAGACAGCATTTTTCTCATTTGGCTCCTAAACACTGGAGCAGCCTTCCTGATATTGTTCAGACACACTAAATCTTTAAATCTAGATTAAAGACATCTCTTTAGCCAAGCGTTCACATAATACATCTAATAACCCTGCACTCTACTTTTATCTAATCAAATGCATATTATCATTCCTTGCTTAGATGGGCATCCCGTTAATCATGATCAACATTTCTACTTGAATACATGTCATTAACTAACTGCATGATTTGTACTATGCTATAACTGATACATCTCTGCCATATGGACATCACTTTGACATACTGAAGTCACCACTGATAAATTACTCTTAATTGTAATGTAGAAACATTCTTTTTCTGTGAAGCTGCTTTGCAACATTGTGTATTCTGAAAAGCACTCACTATACAAATAAATGTGAATTTAAAAAAGGTCAATTGAATTTCCAGATTCTCGATGCATGAAATTTGTGTTGGGACATTTGTGTGTAATATTCCTTATGTGAAATTCCCAAATTATGAAGACCGGAAATGCAAGCTCATGTGAAGATGTTTTGCATTTTGCTGCTTTCCAAAGTTCAAGTTTAAATGTGTGTCTAAAAGAAGATCAGTACATCACAGCATGATCTCTTAGCTTAAAAGTACACAAACATTAAAGTTACAGGTTTGCGGCACAGCAGGAAGGTGAGTGTATATTTTTAAATTTAGGATTTATTATTTGTTATATGTTGATTTTATTTATTTTTTAAAAAGACTCCATAGAATATGATGTCATATCACAACCATTTCAGTGGCTGAAGAAATGTAACATGCTCAATGTCTAGTGTAACCGGCTAACCGCCACTCATGGAATTTCACCACACAAAGCTAAATGTGACCGCACTTTTAAAATGCATATGGCACTGAATTTTTGCACTAAAAATGTCTAATACATAAAAATGGTCTAATAATAATTATGACAAAATGCTAAAATCTGAGTTCATCATTAATGCATTAATTAATAAATGGTGTGAACAGAGCATTTACAATTCGACTTAATTTATGGCTTAATAAAAGAAACTCACAACTGTTACATACATTGTAAAAGGAAGAGTTGCATTAGATATGCACATTCAGATCTATTCTCACTTGACTGCCCACCACATAAATCAATGAATCCCCTGCTAAGCTGTCTCTAAATGTTAGAAGTCATACTAAATGAGAACAGTGGTGAAATCAGACGGTCCAAACAGCCTTACAGAGCTCAGAGCTCCATTCAGCAGCTGTCAATCTAGGCCAGGCAGCTGTCACTCAGCACTAATCTATTGTATGGGAATTAACAAGTCCCGCCCTTCCCTTTTATTCAAACCACCTCAAATACACCTCCAGATAAACCAGACTACTTATTATTTAATTAATGCCTTAATTCTGCATTGATTTTAAAATCGTAACTGCAGTGGGAAAATAATTTCCTCTAATAGGAAATGGTGTACCTGGAAAATACAATCTATTATTTATGGTGCGCACCTCTGTTTCAAGAACGATTTCATTTTCACTTGCCTTTCTATTGTGGCTTGGTGCCTTCGAAAATAGGCCAAGGTCAATATTCATGTCCTTCCAGTAAATCATTTACAAAAACAAAATCAGCTTGAAACCTGCCACCCACCAGCAAAGCAGAATGAAAACATCACAGCATATTTTCTTTTAATATATGCCTATCTTATCATTTATTTGATCCCTTGATGACCTCTGTGCTTGATCTTAAATGAATAGTTCACAATAAAAATTTAAATTTGTCACCATTTACTCACCCTCATGTCGCTCCAAACCTGTACAAGTTTCTTTCTTATGTTGAACACAAAAGAAGATATTTTGAAGAATTTTGAAGAACCAAACAGTTGGTCCCCATTGACTTCCAGTAGGTAAAGAAATATATGGAAGTAGTACTGTTTGATTACTAGCATTCTTCAAAATATCATCTTTTATTTTCAACATAAGAAAGAAACTCATACAAGTTTGGAACAACATGAGGGTACAGTAAATGTTGCTGTAAATGATGACAAAATGATCTATCCCTTGAAGCACAAAGGCTGTGATTTGATACACATTCACGGAAAATCAATTTGGAATGTTTGTAAGAAAAGTAGTAATGTCTGATTAATTAACAAAATGTTCAGAACAGGTTCAGATGATTCGTGGAAATGATCAGAATCAAGAGATTTCAGTTGTATGGACCACTATTATGATACTATGATCAGGTGCTTTTGGATTGTTTTTTGGAAAAGAGTAATCAGTACAATTCTTTTTTTTTTTTTTTTTGTTCCACAAAAGACAGAAAGTCAGACAACATGAGGGTGAATAAATTAACAACAAAATTTTGATTTAAAGGAATAGTTTACCCAAAACTGAAAACTTGCTACCATCCAAACAGAGCTTATTTCTTCATCAGAACAGATTTTGATCAATTTAAACCGTCACTTCTGGAAAAAAATATGAGTCCACAATGCATAATAAATTAATGCTTCCTCTATCCCATGTTGTCCTCTCACACCAAAATCCACCAACATATTTGTTTAGAACTGCTGTTTTCGCTTGTAAATGGTGCCTGATCTGTGCATATTTCTCTTCTGATTCAGACAGAGGACTTTTCCCATGGAGCAAACAATATTATGTATAGAGGACACATATTTTAGCTAAAGTTAAAAACGCCTTAATAATGAATTAGAAAATTACAAACACACAGCTTTTCACTTTATATGACATTAATGGACTGGAGTCGTGTGGATTACTTGTGGATTATTGTGATGTTTTTATCAGCTGTTTGGACTCTCATTCTGACGGCACCCATTCACTGCAGAGGATCCATTGGTTTACAAGCAATGACAAATACAAACTCATCTACATCTTGGATTAGCACATTTTAATTTTTGGGTGAACTATTCTTTTATGGATGAACTATTGCATTAATTGATTTGTTATCATGAACATACTAAGATACAACTAACTCACAACATAGTATAGAATGTTGTGGGATTCAGTCTAACTTAAGTTAACACCAAGTACTGCAACTACGTTAACATGATTACCAAAGCTCCAAATTGCCATCAGGTGTACATCCACACAGCAGGTTAAGAGCTGGTCATGCAAGCCAGTGTGTCTCCTGATAAGGTTACGGATAACTACAGGGAACAGGGTTGGCGTGGGAGAACTTTCAAAATCCTGAAACTAACACCACCGTTGAAAGGTCAATCAGAGAAAGATCCAAGCTGAAAGCCCTACCAGGGCATCAATGACCTTTCTTTTAACTCCAAATGCCACTGAAATGCTGTGAAACAAACATAACCCTTCACACGCTGAACGTACAGGGCAAACCTTTAGTAACTGAAAGTTTGTGCTTTTGCTTTAGATTCGTTCCTGAGCAGAGAAGCTTTGCACCTTCAATAGAAAACTGAAAAGTAGTGTACCAAATATCTTGAGAAATTATATGTGTAAATATTCATGTCAATTTTGGTTGGTCATGGTTTATTTAATGTTGAACTATCCCCTTATTCAAAATAAACCAAAACAAGCTATAAAATAAGCTAAAACAACAAACAAAATCAAGATTTTATTTTACCCCCTCAAGTGTAAGTCTAGAAAAAACCTATGAGGTAGCCTAATTTTGAAAGTGTGGTGTCTAGTGTAAAATTATAAAATGTTATAACCCCAAGGGCATTTTTTAAAATAATATTTGAAAATATTTTATCTGGGAAGAAATTGTGAGTAAAAATATTTTTAAAAATCTTTAAAAGTCTTAATCCTTATAAAGTATAAATAAATAAATATATAGTATAAATATATAAAAAATTATACACTATATAAAAAAAAAGTAAAATACATCTGTTAAAATAAATTTTAAAAGTTAAATAAATCTGTTGTACATTCAAACTCTTTCATAAAGAGATATTTTTGCATGATAAACTTTAAATAATACTGCATTCACTAATCTTACATGCTATAGATAATCTCTGATGGAGCACTGCGCTAGCACTTCAGTGCCTCTCATGTCAGCTTAGTCCAACCAGAGTAAAATGTCAGATCTTTTGTGCATCATCTGCCCTTAGGACTCCATAAACTGTGATGTAACAGTACGCCGATCCACATTAAATGCAAAAGTGCATGTGAGATCAACACGGGCTGACATGGTTTAGTCTAACTATTTACATTACATGCCTTTGACGGAATTGTTATCATTTATCCATAAGAAAGACCTTTTTCACAAGAAACCATTTAGTTATTCTTCAAATATTTGTGCATGCAGAATAAATGATTTAATGTAGCCTTTGTTTACTAGTGACCTCTTTACAAGCTGACCATTTTAGGAACAAGAACTCATCTACAGGTCAACTCTGAAATGTAATATTCTAAATGTGGATCTGTTTTGCTCTTTGGTCCTTGTGATGCTGATATAAGCACTTTGGCTGAATCCATTCAGTTTCTGATCATCATCAGACGTTAATGCATTACCACTTCTCAAACTGAACTGATAATGTACATCAAAACATAAAAAATGCCTTTTATGCATTAAACATGTAACATTTGTGTCCTTTATTGTGAATAACACAATAAATTCCAGCTAATGCTAGCTAGCTAATGCTAAACTTCTCAACTGGAGTTACATTAAGATCAAATGGTGACCCAACATGGTACCAACCAGTACTTAATGCAGTCTGGGTTTTCTTTTCCTTCCATTTCAAAGTGCACAACCATGTTAGCATGTGCCTAATTTGACTATCTTATACCAAGTGACACATTCATTTGCATCAAAATACCACAGATTATGAGTGAATACATAACGTCTGACATCTACAACAAGATTTATGAGAAGTGGTTTCTCCTTTCCTTTCAAAAGTTGGTCAGCCTGTTTATTTAGCTACCCCAACCATGCATGATTGCATTTCACAAAACCTTTTTATGTTATTTTTAGCATTTAGCTTTGTTTTATCCATAACACTATCAGAAAAGACTTATTTAGTACAATTGCTGTTAACTATTACTCATTTTTTGGATTTCACATATGTCAAATCTGTAGTGCAGTTTTGTGACTACGTTTGGGCCACTGACATGGAATAAAAGATGAACCAGCCTCTGGACTACAAATGAACATGAATCTGTCCACTACGGGACTCTAATCTAGGCTTTTTTATTAAGCTTTGATAGAGCAGACGACTAATGGTCCTGCTTAATGGGGCTTGTGATGCCCTGTCCATGGACCAGTTGGTAGCGGGTAGTCGTTTTGCGGGATGGGGGTGGAGGACAGTTGCAGGAGGGCTTTCTTTGTGTGATACAGTGACATATGGGGTCTTCATTTCTACAGCCCCCATCCCCCTTACTCATAAAAAACACCCCATGAGACAAATATACCATCAATCAATCCCAGGACCATAAGAGCAGGACGTAGTTGGGCCTGCTGCCAACAGGAAATGAAGGAGGGGATCTGATTACAGCCTCAGTGGGGGCTGTTTCTTTTTTAGCACCAACATCACATCATAAAGATGACAAAAAGTTGACTATTGGGATTCGTTCAGTCATCATGTACTCTTAAAGAACTGGTAAAAGTTGTCACTGGGGTGGTACCCTTTCAAAAGGTACTAATATGTAGCATTTAGTTACCAATACGTACACTTTAGGAGCTAATATGTACCTTCAAGGTACTATTATGCACCCTTTAGGGGTAAATAAGGTACAAAGATGTACCTTTTAAAAGGATAGGATCCTAGTGGCAGCTTTTGTACCTTTTTTTCTGAGGTTGTGTGATATTGTGCCATACTAGTGTGTACAATGTACATGGTACTACTTCTTTATGCTACATTTTAACAAATGTAATATATATATATATATATATATATATAAAATGCTAATTATTGTTGAAGTTGTAAATAAAACAGATTATTACAATAGCTATTACAATGAAATAATATTTTATGTTAATACTTCATGTTTGTCACATAAATTACATATTTTATTCAATGCAGTCCTTGCTGTTTCTTATTTCAATGTACAATTTAAAGTAGACAGTGCAAAAGCAGCTAGACCCTGTTTAAAAAAATTATGGATTTACATGAGATTAAAATATGCTACTTTAATTAGTAACAGGCAAATCTGGAAATATACAGGTTGTGAAACATACTGCTTTAAAACCACTAATTATAGATGTTGAAACTAAATGTGTTGCAACACCCCTCGATCTCTCCTACACAATTTCATAATTATCGTGGCAGGACGCCATGTGCGTTCCAGTGTCAGAGCTCAAGCATCTGCCTCCTCACATCGACCATCACAAAGCCCAGTGACTGTGAATGTTTACTGTTTTCCAGACGCCTGCTGGCATCCCATCCCAGAGCTTTCCATGTAAGGCAGCAAGCGCACCAACAAGTCTTGACCGCATCTTTAAACATTTAAGGTCGGCCCCCTGATCTTGTTGCTCATGGGAACTGGACCCTCTGAGGAAAAAAATCCCCTCTGTCCTAAAATACCCCAAGACACAGGAATGTAAACTAATTAGATATAAATTGATAGCATTTCTGCATATCAGACATGTTTACTTGTCTTAGTTTTTCAAGCCTCACAGGAGAACAGGATAAGTAGCCTGCTGTAGCTTAACTATGTGTGCTAAATCAGCAGAGTAAAGACCATTTGGAGATGCAAATCATGTCAAAGTTTGAGGGTAAAAATCTTCACAACTTACTTTTGTGGTCTTAATGATTTCTTATGACTTATGACATTACAAGATTTTAAAGAATTTAATAGTGATATTTCTGCTAATATTAATTTTCCATCCTACTGATGGAAAAATATGAAAAAAGGTAACACTTTACTTAAAGCCTTCATGTATAATGCATTATAAAAGTAGTTTTAATGCATTCATTATGCCTTGTCTACACCTATAATGCATTGTACAATCTCATGAATGTTTGTAAGCACAGTTAATACATTATAACACTTATCAACTCATTGTTACACTTTGCATTTTAAATTCAGTTATAATTAGTTCAGTTCTCTCTCTCTCTCTCTCTCTCTCTCTCTCTCTATCTCTATATATATATATTTAGTATATATAGTTCAGAAAGCCCATCTGAAATTTCTTCTAAAATCATTGTTTACACATATATTCATGAAGGACACAAAAGGCTGTCGTTTCGTGGATTTTACCCAAGAAAAGGTTCACGCCCTTTATGAATAAACGTGCGGAATAATCACTGATTAGCACATCAAAAGGGACTCAATCAAACATTATTTCGAAACTTAATTGTGGAATTAAAATCCTTTATCGTATTTTACCATCTTTGCCATCAGACATTTTACATTCCATTCTGAATTCAAATGGTGTGACACCTGCTTCACAGTTTGGGACACGTAGACTAGGTGCACATTTCCACGTGGATAGTGATGATTTGAAATCTTCCTCCCACTGATAGAAACTTTATTATTCAATATTATTGCGTCTTACCAATTAATTAATTCCACTGACATATAATCAGCAATCAAGAAGATTTTTATCTTATTTTTTTTATTGATCAGAAACGCCTTTGCTTCCATGTCATTAAATATTAACAGAACGATTTGAAATTCTTCATACTGAATTTGTATGTCATTTATTACATTTTATTGTACTCGTGTAATATTATTCTTTGTTACAAGAGGACTCACCCTTCCCAAATACAGCATTTGTCTCAGGCTCCTACATTTATGTTCAGTTATTACTGAACCTACATATGAGAGCCTGAGAAAAATGCTCATTTTAGAAGAACATTTTAGATGAGAGAGAGCATGAGAGAGAGAGAGAGAGTATAAATACAAAATACTAGCTTGTATAATACACAAACACACACACACAGACATACATACATACATATATATATATATATATATATATATATATATGTATACACACACACACAAAATGTGCACATGTAAAAGTGCTACATAAACTAGGTGACTCGTGCTTGCCTCTTCTGCACGCTCAGTCCAGCTTCCCGGCTGGTACCACGGTTCGGTGAGTGGATCTTATTGTTATAACGCCTCCCCACCCGATTCGCAGCCATCTCCAGACTGACCCTACGGATGGCCACTTGCATACAAATAATTGATCAGGAGTCTGGCGGAGTAGGTGCGCTGCTCCAGCACGAGGGAACGCTGACACCTCCAGAGCGCACCGGGCCGCAGGGTCCTAGCGCTGCGATGTTACCGCCTTATACCTTCGCTCTCGCTTGGGGTCTGGCGACCACCAGAGGTCCGCAAGAAGGTGCTAATAGTAAGTGCAAAAATAAACATTTGCTGAAAATATTACTTAGAGTCCAAACAACTGATAAAAACATCACAATCATCCAAAGTAACGCCAGTCCATCAATTTGTAAAGTCAAAAGCTGCACGTTTGTAATAAACAAATCCATCAATAAGGCATTTTAACATTAAACTGTTGCTACTGGCCAAAATACCAGTCCGTAATCAATAATAACGCTTCTTGCAGTGAAGTTCACCCCCAGTTGTTCTCTTACATCAAAACCCAATCACATGTTTAGGACTGTTTTTCACTTGAAATTAAACAGTGTTTCATCTGGGCATATTTCTCTCCTGATTTAGGCAGACACTTTTTCACTTGTGAAAGCACTTTTTTCTTTACTAGTCATGGCCTAATGGTTAGGGAGTGTGACTTGTAACCCAAAGGTCATGGGTTCGAGTCTCGGTACCAGCAGGGATTGTAGGTGGGAGGAGTGAATATACAGCGCTCTCTTCCAACTTCAATGAGCAAGGCACCGAACTCACAACTGCTCCTGGGCGCTATACAGCAAAAATGGCTGCACACTGCTCTGGGTGTGTGTGTTTGTTCACTACCCACTGCTTTGAGTCTGCACTTGGACTGGTGAGCACAAATTACCATACTTGGCCACACGTCACCTCCCTTCCTTTCCTTTTCCTTTACAAGACATTAATTGATGGAGTCGTGTGGATTACTTGTGGATTATTATTTTTTAATCAGCTGTTTGAACTCTCATTCTGACAGCACCCATTCACTGCAGAGGATCCATTGGTGAGCAAGTGATGTAATGTTAAATTTCTCCAAATCTGTTCTGATGAAGAAACAAACTCACCTATGGCCTGAAGGTGAGTACATTTTCAGCTAATTTGATTTAATTTAATTTGGGTGAACTATTCCTTTAAACAAACAAAACAATAAGGTTTATATTTGTGTTATATATTCAACTATTATGTACAATAATATATATATATTTTAATGAAACAAATTACAGCAGGCTATAAGGTAGGCTATGTGCCCACAGTGTGACTAATTCATCATATGTTATTGCATATGTCTCATTGTTTTGTATGGACAGTCAAAAGAGAGATTTTGTAAAGATAAATGACTATGAATTTCTAGTATTCTGTGGAAAAGTGATGAATGATGTCTGACATCATTATATTCTGAGATGTTAGATAGGCTACTCTTCCTGTTAAACAACCTAACATCATCTGTGACACCATCTATCTACACTGAACAAAATTATAAACGCAACACTTTTGTTTTTGCCCCCATTTTTCATGAGCTGAACTCAAAGATCTAAGACTTTTTCTATGTACACAAAAGGCCTATTTCTCTCAAATATTGTTCACAAATCTGTCTAAATCTGTGTTAGTGAGCACTTCTCCTTTGCCGAGATAATCCATCCACCTCACAGGTGTGGCATATCAAGATGCTGATTAGACAGCATGGTTATTGCACAGGTGTGCCTTAGGCTGGTCACAATAAAAGGCCTCTAAAATGTGCAGTTTTACTGTATTGAGGGGTCCGGGGGGCGTCCGAGAACCAGTCAGTATCTGGTGTGACCACCATTTGCCTCACGCAGTGCAACACATCTCCTTCGCATAGAGTTGATCAGGTTGTTGATTGTGGCCTGTGGAATGTTGGTCCACTCCTCTTCAATGGCTGTGCGAAGTTGCTGGATATTGGCAGGAACTGGAACACGCTGTCGTATAAGCCGATCCAGAGCATATGGAGCATATGCTCAATGGGTGACATGTCTGGTGTGTATGCTGGCCATGCAAGAACTGGGATGTTTTCAGCTTCCAGGAATTGTGTACAGATCCTGACACAATCTCTATTAATAATTTTATTGAGGACTATTTATGATAATAATGGCTTCAAAATGTTGTTGGAAGATATTTGCATATATTTTTAAAGAGATAATTGCTATTTATTTTAATTTCTCTTAATTTTGATAGAGTGAAGATGTATGTTAAGACATCTAAATATATAGTCTAGTATATACTAATCTATATATTAAATATATAGTCAGAAATCAAGATAATTTTTAGTCATGTATTAAAAAATAATCATTTTATTGACTTGATTTTATTTGCACAAAAGCAGCTCATTGTTTTTAGAAGCAACTATTTTTTAATTCTAAAATGCATGCTTTTTTCATGTCATTTCATCTGACATTTTATCTGATATCTGACAATACCTTGGTTAATTTGTCATGTGAATTGTGAAATAACTGTCATTTAATAGATGCTTAGTAATACATTTACCTAGACCAGTGGTTCTCAAACCTGTCCTGGAGTACCCCCAGCCCTGCACATTTTGTATGTCTCCCTCATCATACATTCAGGGGTAACATTCAGTGGATGTAATGTAAGAAAGAGAGCTGTGGAAATTGAACAAGTGAAAGTGGTAAACAACATAAGTTATGCAGAGGCAGTGAAGAAGGTCCAAGAGCAAAGGAGAAGTGATGATACTGACAAAGATAAGGACATCTCGAGACAAGAGGTTGGTCAAGCAGTGGAAAGCAGCACAAAACTGACAGTGGATAGACTGATTTTGTTCATTGCTTATGTAATTCATTGTACGGACCAAGTCAGACACAAAACGGAGAAAATTTAAATAATTGTGAAGGGAGCTGAACATTTTTTGGGTATAAACAACATATCTTGGGAAAATATCAATAAAAGGCTGGAAGTTGATGGGAAGTCGGGAGATGCAGGTGATAAGACAACTTGAATATTGTACAATGGAATGCAAGAAGCTTGTTAGCAAATGGTAAAGAGTTTAAAGGTTTTATAAAAGGGTTTAAAAAGAAACCAGAAATCATATGCATTCAGGAAACCTGGCTTAAACCAGTTTTAGATTTTAGTATTAAAGGTTATGAAAGTATACGCAGGGATAGAGAGGAAGATATTGGGGGAGGGTGTATAATATTTGTAAAACAAGGAATACAATATAAGGTTTTAGGGAAAGGAAAGAGGTTGGAATTTATAATAATAGAAGTATTGGAAAAAAAAGTGTTAAAATTATAAATTTTTATAATCCATGTAAAAGATTATCACTAGAGGTATTGGATGAATTGATTGTACATTTAGAAGGGAAAATCATATGTTGCGGAGATTTTAATGCTCATAGCACGTTATGGGACAATTGTAATGATGGGAATGGAATAGTGATTGAAGAATTAATGGAGATTAAGGATTTAGTATGTTTAAATGATGGAAGGGGAACAAGGATTAATGTAAGAACAGGAACAGAAGCAGCTATTGATCTTACACTTGTTTCAAATTCACTGGCGGGTATATGCTTATGGGAGGTGTTTAGAGAAACGACTATAGGGAGTGATCATTATCCAATAGTGATTGAAGTAAATTTATGTATAGAAGAGTGTAATACAGGAGGAGTAGACAAATGGTTTTTTGAAAATGCAGATTGGGAGGCATTTAGGAGTATAAGTGAACAAGAAATGGTAAAAACTGAAGTTAAAGAAAAGGTTGATAAGGTTAATAATGATATTTGTAATGCTATATCTTTAGCAGCAAGTCAGACTATTCCAAAGAAGGGAGGTACGAAAAAAAAGAAGATTGTACCATGGTGGACAAAAGAATGTGATCAAGCAATTAAATCTCGAAATAAAGCTTTTAAAATGTTAAAAAAGAATCATAGTTTTCAGAATTTTATTGAATATAAAAGGAAGCAAACAAATGTAAGGAGAATTTGGAGGAAGTTTTGTAACACAGTGGGAAGGGAAACAGAAATAGGTCAAGTATGGGGAATGATAAAAAGAATGAATGGGATAAAAAGAGAGTTTGGGTATCCAATTTTAAGGGATGGAGATACAACAGCTGTAAAAGATGAAGAGAAAGCAGAAATGTTGGCGAAAATTTTTGTTAAAATACATAAATCAGACAATATTAGTGAGGAGGGAAAAAGAGGAAGGGAAAGGACGTTGGAGCAGTATAAAGAGATAATACAGAAAGTTAGATAATATACAGCATCAGGTATTGAGATTATGTACAGGAGCTATAAAAACTACACCAATTACAGCACTACAGGTTGAAATGGGGGAAATGTCATTAGAAATGAGAAGGGTACAGTTATCAGTGAATTATTGGGTTAATTTACAAGGCCATAGACAAGAGCATCCAACACTAGATACGTTAAAGCCCTGTTGGGAAAAAGAGAGGAGGAAAATTAAAAGTTTTGGCTGGACAGTGATACAGAAAGCAACAGAACTTGAAGTTAATCAGTTAAATGTTAGTCCAACTGTACCGCTACCTGTAATAAAACCTTGGTTACTTTCAGATGCTACAGTAGATTTTACATTGTTAGAACAGAAAAATAAGGGTAAGGAATGTAATTTATATAATGTGCAAGAATGGGGGGCAGATAGGATGGCATTTAAAGGCCATGTATAGTGGATTGATTAGATCTGTGCTAGATTATGGTTGTGTGGTGTATGGATCAGCAGCAGAAACATCTCTTAGAAAGTTAGATAATATACAGCATCAGGTATTGAGATTATGTACAGGAGCTATAAAAACTACACCAATTACAGCACTACAGGTTGAAATGGGGGAAATGTCATTAGAAATGAGAAGGGTACAGTTATCAGTGAATTATTGGGTTAATTTACAAGGCCATAGTCAAGAGCATCCAACACTAGATACTTTAAAGCCCTGTTGGGAAAAAGAGAGGAGGAAAATTAAAAGTTTTGGCTGGACAGTGATACAGAAAGCAACAGAACTTGAAGTTAATCAGTTAAATGTTAGTCCAACTGTACCGCTACCTGTAATAAAACCTTGGTTACTTTCAGATGCTACAGTAGATTTTACATTGTTAGAACAGAAAAATAAGGGTAAGGAATGTAATTTATATAATGTGCAGACATATATTAATGAGTACTACAGCTATGTTCAGATCTACACAGATGCATCAAAGAGTTTAGACAATAAGGTAGGAGTAGCGTTTACTGTTCCAGAATTTCATTTATCAGTAAGGAAAAGGATCAGTGATGAGTTATCAGTTTATACAGGGGAAATGATTGCACTATTATCAGCAATACAGTGGATAGAAGAGATAAGTCATATCAATTATTTGTTCAGATTCATGTTCATCATTGGCTAGTTTACAGTACAGTCACTCGGAAAGTAGACCAGACATTTTAATGGAAATAATGCAAACGTTATATAGAATTCAAATGATGGGGAGTACAGTGGTATTTGTATGGGTGCCGGCGCATATTGGTGTCCAAGGAAATGAAACTGCAGATAAAGAAGCAAAAGAAGCAGTTAAAAACAACGACATTAACTTAATTGTTAATCTAAGTAAGAATGAAATCAAGAGTATTATTAAGAAAAGACTGAAGGAAAGGTGGCAAAAACAATGGGATAAGGAGAAAAAAGGTCGGTGGTTTTACAGAATTCAAAGGAAAGTGGGAGAGATAAGAAGTGCAGGGAAAAACAGGAGAGATGAGATAGTAATATCGAGGATGAGATTTGGAGACACAAGATTAAATAGTACACTTTTTAAAATGGGCAAACATGATACGGGAAGGTGTGAATTTTGTGGACAAGAAGAAACAGTGGAACATGTTATACTGCACTGTTAAAAAATAAAGGGGGAAGTAAGTCACTTTTTTGATCCACTCTCCATACCAGTTGGTGGCGGAAATACACAATTTTGTTGTTTGTCAACCGCCAATAAAATTTCAAGAAGAAGAAGAAGAAGAAGTTGGAGCTAAACTCTGCAGGACACCGGTGTAGTGCCGAAATTTATGCACCCCCTAGTATTGGTAGGTTTAGGAGTAGGTGTGGGGGAGGGATTAGGATTAGGGGTGGGGTTGGGATTAGGCAATCAGGTAGCGACTTCAACGAGGGGGGGCATAATCTGGCAGGGGTGCAGAATTCGGCACAACACCGGCCCTCCATGACCGAGTTTGGGCAGCCCTGGTCTAAACTATATAGACTAATTGACAAAACAAGTGGTGTTATGAAAAATATGCATGCAACTGTATCCTGAGGTTGAGTGCATATTCATATACAGCTTCCAGAAATACATAATGTGAGGAAATTATGTGAGTTTCATCGATACCTCAGCAGTCCTGTCGCTGCATAGGCTACCTCTGCGGTATAAGAATCGTGTGAAAGACAAACAGTGACGTCACGTAAGAGGAAGTTGTTTGTTGCACTATTTCACAGTAGTGGAGACACACACCTGCTGCGTCTGCATACACGAGCTATATAGATAAAGGTTCGTTTACACAGGCGTGCCCATAGAGTTAGTTAACGTTATTCGATTCGACCGTCGGTCATAACCGAAAAGAGCTAGGACAGGTAGACGGAAAGTGAAGAATGGCTCAGGTGTGTTTCACTGCTTCCCTCGTCGGGTTGCTCTGTTGTCTGTCGGTTCTAAACGCGTGTACGTGGGACCCGGACACGGACACGGAGCTCGAGCAGGGTCTGGACATCAGCTCGTTTGATAACGGCGCGGCTTACCTGGCTCACCTGCCGGAGCTCACGGACGCAGAGCAGTGTCAGAGTGCTTGTTGTGAGAGAGACGACTGCCAGCTCGCTGTGATCGGGACTCCGGCGGACGACGGCAGGCCAGAGTGCATCCTGGTCAGCTGTATGAAAGACGGCAAAGACGTGTGTGTTTTGACCCAGAGCACACAGTTTAAGGTGTATCGCAAGATCCTGGATAGCGCTGATCAAGAGCCTCGTTTACAGGGCGAAGTTCGCTCTGTAAACAGCACAGGTACTGTAAAAATTATTCTAAACCAAACGCCAAAATGTACTGGAAACCGGAAACTTACCATATGTAAAATGTAAAAATTTGCCTACTCTTAGGGAAAGTTTGTGGAACATTTATGTAATAAAAATTAGTTGAAAAAATAAATCGAAGACAAAGTAGGCTAATGAATACTCGTGAGTCATGAATGTATTTTCAAAACATATTTACCAAAGATTTTAAGATATTTTACACTTGACCTCAACAAAATGTACCTTGTCATAAAACGGGCAAAATATGTAATAAAAAAACGTATTGACCTATACACAGTTGGTTTTATAGCTTTCGTCTCACGTTACTAAAAATTTGTGATAGTTGCATCACACAGACTTCAACATTTTTTTTTTTCAAATGTGAAAAATAATATTTTAAAACCAAATAGCTTTTTTAAAGGCATAACAAATAAGTATGCCAAACTACAAATGCCGATTAAAATTTTTTTTTTTTGTTTGTTTTTTTTTTTCAATTTTAGACTACAAGTTTTTCCATGAAGGCTTAATCCCTCAACTAACAGTGTACATTAAAGTTATTTGTAACAACATGCCTGATTCACCCAAAAAATACTAATTATAATAATAATAAATACAAACAAATAAAATAATATAAAAATAAATAAGTAACTACAAATAAGTATTGTTGTTATATTAGTTCATGTTGTAATTTGTTTGGCCATATGTTACATGTATGTGAACAACAATAAAAGGAAAGTTCAGCATTTCATGGAATATACATGAGGTTGATAAGTAATATTATAATGTGTGTTCACTGAGAAACTGTTAATAATTATCTGTGATCTTAAATAGTTTGAAATAAACGTAACACCAAAAAAGAAAAAAGAGAAAATGCAGAAATCCTCCCCTATTTCCAGGTAGTGGTGCAGCATTGTTGTCCACTGACCTGAGCAACCTGTACTTCAGGTTTTACAAGCCAGTACTGTAAACAAAAGACTTAAACTGCAGAAGGGAAGGTAAAGTCGCATATTCCCATACCTGAATGACATCATAATTTGTGTACCACAGTAATATGTTACAACGAGAGATCTGAGGTCTGCAGTTTTATCATTAACAAATGCATTGGCAATTTGACTGCCAGTTCAAATCAGAGAAACATATTTAGGACAGTCCAACACATGTACACTATATTAAGACTATTCCTTATAATAATATTATATATTAATTCCTTTTCTTCTGTCTTATCAGATCACTGCCGTCTCCCAAGTGTGGTGGGAATTTGCCGCGCTGCCTTCCCACGATTTTATTATGATGTCACAGATCAGACCTGCAAGCAGTTCATCTATGGCGGCTGTGGAGGCAACGATAACAACTTTAACTCCCAAGAGGAATGTGAGGCTTCCTGTAGTGGGGTGACAGGTAAATACCAGACAATATTTAGTGAGTGTTAACATTTCAGTTTTATGCAAACCTTTATTATGTAATAGGTTCATTGACCCTAATCCCAAATGCAATGGTGATGGATATACTTTGAGATATTGACCTGCTGATCTGTTTTTATAGCAATAGTTCAAAAGTTTGGGGTTGGCAGGGTTTATTTAGTGATTGTGAGGTTTCCTGCGCTCACCAAGGCTGCATTTATTTGATTAAAAATACAGTAAAAAAAAAAGCAATATTGTGAAATATTATTACAATGTAAAATACCTGTTTTCTATTTGAATATATATTAAAATGTAATTTAATTCTTTAATACAAAGCTGAATTTTCAGCATCATTACTCCAGTCTTCAGTGGCACATGATCCTTCAGAAATCATTCTAATATGCTGATTTGCTGCTCAAGAAACGTTTATTATTATTATCAATGTTGAAAACAGTTGTGCTGATTAATATTTTTGTGGAAACCGTGATAGGTTATTTCCAGGATTCTTTGATGAATAGAAAGTTGATTTGAAATGGGAAACCTTTACTGTTGAACTTTTGATCAATTTAATGTGTCCTTTCTTTTCTTTTAATTAATTTACTTGCTATTTACTGATTTGGACCTCCTGCTTTAGAGCTACGCTTTTGTGTCAAGCCCTTTTCATTGTTTGGCCATCACAGCTGAGTCGTCTGTACATGTGAAGTGAGTACTGAAGTGCAGTGACAAAAACAGGGCATTAGATGACTGACAAAAGGAATCTTCTGTAAGGTGTGGTATTAAGTTGAGTAATTTTATTAGATTTGTTGCAGCACACAGCTGATGATTGTATAATATGACTCAAAGGATCATCATACTTTACTTTCATGATTGGAGCACTATATTTATGCTCCACACAGTGTGTCAGCACAGCAGCCATGTTAGGATGTAGTATGCAAGAAATGTGGCAAAATAAATGCAAATCAATAAACATCCTGGATTTGAGGCCAGCTGCCATTTGCATCTTAGTTAATGTTTTCATTGGCTTTCATTGGGCATGCAGATAAATTTAGTGTACTGAAAGAAAAACATTGTGTTTTATTGAGGATTTTGGGTTGAAATCTCAAATCACATACATACTGGTATTGTGAGGCCCATTGCAATCACTGTAAAAGTCACTTGGAAGGTTTTTAGAGCATATCAGTCTATGATCTGACATGTCTGTGGTGATGAAAACAGAGGTTTAGAGAAAGAGACCAAAATATGAGCTTTGGAAAACCATACAACTTTTATTACAGCCTTTCTCCAGTGAAAGTGGGCACAAATCCAGTACCCACATTGTAGTTTGTGGTTGGCTGTGTGCTCAGTATGGTCAGTGTGTTGGTTCACATCCTGCTATATTTGAATGGTGTCGAGTTGATTTCCACTTAGAGTTCGTTCGTAGTAGAGTTCAGCCAGGTAACTTGACATGCGGCCTGTTTTATTACATTACTCTCAGCAAATTCTCAAAGCTAAGCGTATAGTTGTTTTAATTGTATGGGCTGAAATCAAAACTACTTCAGTCAAAGTCAATTAGATCTTCTTTTCTACAGCTTGGACAACTTCAGTGAGTTTCAGTGGGTTTATGCTGAATGTCTTAACAAATTGGTTTCAACTTACTCTGGGTTGTTGAATAACCGGTTTGGTGACCTCTATACAGATGGATTACCTGTCCTCGACAAAGGCATGACAAACACATTAGCTGTCACTGTTTTTCTTTTACCTCTTTCCTCTCAAGCATTGCATTTAAACATGTGATAGATTTAGACTGAGAAGGAAAGAGGAAAAGGATTTTTAGTTCTCTTTAAGGGGTCATTGTGCTTTGTTCCTGCTGTATCCGAATGACCCTTTGTGATCCGTGAAATTACCAGTTTTATGAGATGAGATGATGTTTAATTGGAAAAAGATGCCATCTGCTTCCAATAGAAACGCTTAGGCAAAATCCTATCATTGTCATCAGGAAATCATACGAAGGATTTTATTTACAACACTCTGGACTGTTTTGTGTTATGCAACGTAATTGTGTGTGTGCCGGTGTGTTTGTGTGAGGGTGTGTTACAAATTGTGCAACCGTGTCCATGGGACTTGCACTACATTTTTTTTTTATAGAACATTCCTGTTCATTTTCCTTAGAAAACATGGAAAAGTTTAGTTTAGTTTGGTATTTACTTACTGAATTACTGACCCAAGATTTTGAATGGTAGTGTAAGATAAGTTAATTTTTTTTAAAGACATTAATACTTTTATTGCATCCAGCTGATCAAAAGTGACAGTGACTTCTGAGCTTTCTATTCTTCAAAAAAATCCTGAAAAAATGTATTATCAATTCCACACACACGAAAACTATTAAGCAGCACAACTATTTTTAACATTGATAACAAGAAATGTTTCTTAGGCACCAAATTAGAATATTAAAATGATTTAAAAGGATCACGTGACACTGAAGACTGGAGTAATGACTGCTGAAAATGTAATATATTAAATAAAATATATTGTAATAATATTTTACAATATTACTGTTTGTACTGTATTTTTTATCAAAAAAATGTAGGCTTGGTTTTAAAACATTTAAAAACAAACACAAGGAGTACCAACTTTGAAATGGTAGTGTATGTCTCTTGTTCAGAAATATATAGTTATATACACACAGTATAGTCATTTAAAGTGTCTCTCTGCTCTCTTCAGTTGCTGTACCCGAGGATTCTCATTCCGTCTCTCAACGCAGCAGAATGTCTCAACCTGAAAACAACATTGGTAATCAAATCTGTCTGTTATCAAGATGTCCCAGTGAGACCGGTTATGGCACAGCTGAAGAGTGATGCTTAACTGACTGAATATTTTGTAAATAGTAAATCATCAGAGCTCTCAACAATCATGCTCAACTAATAATATTGAATAAAATGATAAAATAGGCACCGCTCAATTCTGATAATTGGTAATAATAAGAAATGTTTCTTGAGCAAATCAGCATATTAGAATGATTTCTGAAGAACCATGTGACGCTGAAAACTGAAGTAAGTATTAAAAGTTTGTCTAGGGGTCCAGGACACGTTTACATAGTAGTCTTGAACTAAGCATACTAAGCTTTTACACCTGAGATTGTATTGACATCTTACACTTAAGTGTTTTGTCTTTAGTAGTATCCATTTTACCAGGTTCTTGTGACCGATAACAAACAATATTCTGGATCTCTCTCTCCTCAGATGTTGAACCTCTTCCTGAAATGACATCAGCGGAATTCAAAGGTATTTTAGCTTTATTTTTCTACTATTTCAATTAAATAGGTTTAACTGGTTTTACATTGTCCACAACTTTAAGCAGAGTACAGTTGTACACTATTGGTTCTAATGGCTTCTTCCCATCATGTCAGCAAAGTGTCTGGCTCCCGCACAGACCGGACTCTGCAGAGCCTCCATTAGACGCTATTACTACAACGATGGCATTTGTCAACCGTTCACCTTTGGAGGCTGTGGGGGAAACGAGAACAATTATAAAACTGAAGAATCATGCATGACCACCTGCACAGGTACTATTGTGTGTGACTGTTCATTTCCAGATTGCTATAAATCATTAAGAAATGATAACTCTGTGTGCTTGCATCACAGTGAAGGTCATTCCCAGCAACAAGAAGGGCCCTGTCGATCCCAATTCTCCTAAGAGCTTTGAAGGTAAAATGCTAAGAATCTGTGTCAGATTCTATATCAGCTGTTAAGAATTTCTGTATTTCAAACATTGCCAATAATGGAATAGTGAATGTTTATACAATATAACAAAACTTTCTTTATCCTGTAACTTAATACAGAAACCTGTGCTGCGCCATCCGACTCCGGCCCGTGCCGTGCAGCCTTCCAGAAGTTTTACTTTGAGCCCAGCACTCAGTCTTGTAAGCGCTTCATCTATGGAGGCTGCCAGGGAAACCTAAACCGCTACAGCAGTGAGGAAGAGTGCATGGCAGCTTGCTCCGGGAAAGACGGTAAGAGGACAACAGGAATTCTCCTTCCGGTTTTAAGTGTGTGTTTTTGTTTTGCTGGTAGCTTATGTTGTTGTATGTCTTTTTCTATAGGCCGTTTTGATGGACATACACGTAGCCGCTGGACTCCAGGTAAGGCATTGTTAAATACATGATATGTTTTCAAATAAAGTTTTGTACTCATTTTCGACATGAGAATACCCAAGGAAGCTGACATGGTGTTAAAGCACCAAACAAACATCCAACCAGTTATAAAATGTATTTTAAGTACTTATAATTTATATACCCACATTTGTTTCCAAAAGTTCAAAAGTTTGGGGTCAGTTAAAATTTGTTCAAGAAATTAGCATAGCAAGAACACATTAAACTGATCAAAAGTGACCGTAAAGATATTTATTTACAAATGATTTTTATTTTAAATAAATGCTGTTCTTTTGAACTTTTTTTTCATCAAAGAATCCAGAAAATAAATGTATCATGTTTTGCACAAAAATATTAAGCAGCTCAACTGTTTTCAACACTGATAATAATAATAATAAGAAATATTTCTTGAGCAGCTGATTTCCGAAAGATCATGTGACAGTATTACTGTTTTGACTGTATTTTTGATCAAATAAATGCAGCCTTGGTGAGACTTTTATTACAAAATTGAACATGTCTTGTGTTTCTCACTCGCAGCCTTCTTCCTAGTGGCCACCCTGGCCATCATGTCTGCCCTACTTCTGGTAGGTTTGATCCTGATCGCAGTGCGCAGAAACTCCCACAGGAGTCTCTTCATATTGGACGATAAGGAGGAGTTACTGCCTACAGAGGAGCAGGTGTCCTATGAGAAGCTGCCCAAAGAAGTCTCAAGCTAAAGCCAGAGGCCTTTTAGTGTCTGGTACGAAGATCCATCTCATGACACTCCAACATTCAGCTGAATTAAAACTACTAAGTTACATTAAAGTTCCAAGTTAAGAATAAAGTTTTTGTTTAATTATTGTTTAAATGAGATATTCTACACCATTTTTTAACTGTAAAAGTGGGATATGTTGCACTAAGATTTGGTGAGTTGGTTGAAATACTCCTATTACCTTCTTTGTCATCTGTCACTTTTTATGATATAAATCATTATAATCCTACATAGAAGTAAATCAGCTTTCAGGGATGTATTTATTGTGGCAAGCAACAATAACTTCACTTGTATGTATATGTATGTATACATTTACAAATTAGAATAATTTATTTTTAAAGGCTTATAACACTCATGGCACATTTTTAGTGAGAATGATTCTATGTCATTAATGGGACATTATTAAGTCATTAAATCATTGCTACAGTCCATAGCCTTGTTCTTTGATAGTAAGCATATAAAAAACAGTAGATATGACAAAATAAGAATGCATACATGAGAAAATACAATATACCATAACAGAAAATGTTTTATATGAACATATATTATCCTGTAGTATGGATAGTATCTATATATTATCCTGTACATATATTACAACGGCAGACTTTTGATGACTCTTTGCCCACTAATGAATGTCCTGTAACTGTGACCTATAACTGTTTAATTCATATCAGCCTATACTTTTTTTTTTTTTAAAAAGCATTGTTATTTTGAAATCTTCAATAATAAAGGAAATTTATTCAGTTCGGTTTCTTTTTCCAAGTACTGATTTGTTGATGTGTAAGCATGTCAAGAAACACTAGGGCAGACCGGTGCTAGTCACACGAGGAAGTTGTCAGTATATTTATTTAAATCCAACATTGCCTGTTGGTTTCAAACATCATCTTCGTCAGAAAGTAGGATCATTTTGGGTTTCACCCTTTAAGCTAAAATTCCAGTGTCATTATAGCTCTTGGGTAACTAAGTGAACACATTTAAACCATTAGAGCAAGAGTTAACTATGTAATGAAGGTAGATTATATCCGGAAGGTCACGACCGAGGGATTTTTCATGAATGTCAGGGGCAGGTTGTCATGTGTGTTATATGTTGTAATGTTTTACATGTTTTTTTGCATGTTACCTTTTCCGTTTCATCTGTTTCCTGAATTTTTTTTTTCCTTTTTTTTTTTTTTTTTAGTTAAAATATTAAATGAATAATTTCTGAAGAATCATGCTGAAAATTTGGCTTTGCTATCACAATAAATACAATTTAAAAATGGAAAACTGTCATTTTAAATTATATTTCTCATAGATTTTCTGGGCAATAACTGTGTGAATGTTAATTAAATTTAAAACTTTTCAAATATGTTCCTAATCAGAAATGGACTTTCAATAAATCTATTTTTTGAAAGTCTATTTCTGATTAGGTAAATATTTTAGGTACAGAAGCAAAAAATAAAAAATAGCCCTTAGTTGTCATTCACATTCACATCTGAATAGCCACTAGGGGGCGATGGTGGATTTGATGTTGGCACAAGTTTTTACGAATACAAGGAAATGCAAAGTCAGTTCTCTATTATTTTGGTCTTGTTTTAATTAATATCACATGTACCACACTCCAATAATGAAAGTATGTTTTAGATTCTCAAGTCTTTTACTCTGAATGAAAACTGTAAAAGGAATAAACCCCCTTAGTATCTAGTAAAACAAAATATGTTTTAAAAATCCATTTTTAACTAAGAATGTGTTTAAATTACCGTTCTATCATGTTTCTAAACAGTTGTTGCTGTATGGGGTATGGACACAGTGAACCCCATTTATAATTTGTTAAAAGCAAGTCTCACACACCGAGCAGCATTTGGAATGTAGGTTCTGTCTTTGTCTCAGTAAGCGTAGAGCTCTGAAATTAGGTCATAAAGACCGAGCGATTAGCTCATTTCCCAGTCATGTAAAATCACCCCCTCCACTCACACAGAACAGGCAAAAAAGGAAGGCAGGAGAGCATTACAAAAAGTTTGGCTAACATGGCCAACTTACTACAAAGTCTTTGTGTCGAGCATTACAAGTTTACCAGGAACAAACTGACTAGGCACACTGAAACACATTCACACTGAAAGAAATAACTCAAAAGGTCTTCATGGAGGTGTTTTAGAAAACCTGAGAAAGTGGGAGGAATGAGGGGGTTGTGGCTCACACTTAGATCATGAAAGTGCAGTGTGGGAAACGCAGCATGTTTACAGAGCCCCATCCGTCTACTGCGGGGCTCCAGGATGTTGTAAGGGCCCTTTGTGTTTGAGTGTGTATCTGAGCCTTGGCCTATGTAACCCCTGCATGTTGTCAGTGCCCGTGGTCATCTGGTTTCCATCCTGCGTAAGTGTAATTGTGCTTATTTAGTGTGACACCCCTCCTTTCTCCTCCACTCCCTCCTCACCTATCATCACACCAGCTGCCCGACTAACTGCAGAGATGCTCGGCATTCCATGAATGTGAGAACGCCAAGCCTCCAAATGCACCCAAACACACAATCATCTTGAGTCAAGTTATTGAGTTTTGAAAAGACATTTCTAAACAGATTGCAAAATCTGTCCAACTTTTGTCTGCAAGTAACTGTTAAAAGGTGGAGGGACGTTTTTATTCTAGAGAGCATCTGATTGTGTAACCAACAGAAGAGCAATACAACACAGCATGAAGAAGAACACAAACTTTAAAGCTGCTAGTTTGAAAATATATAATCTACTCCACTTTCCCGTCAAACCAGGCGCTTAAAAGCTTTAAAGTTTGTGTTCTTCTTCATGCTGTGTTGTATTGCTCTTCTGTTGTTCACAAGTCTTCAAGTGATACGAATTCGCTGGTCAAAGTTCACAAAACTTGAACTTTGGAATGCAGCGAAATTCTAATGCCCTTGAGTTTCCGTTCTCCCACATTTGCATGTTATTTATTTTCTTAAATTGGATCATGGAACTTTGACCTCTCTATTGCCATCTGTGGTTTAAACATAAAATTACATGAAAAGTTTTTTTTCTTTTGGCACAAAGTGTATATATATATATATATATATATATAAATAACAAATCTTTTTAGTCGAAGTGTAAAAGCAGTTATATGGTTTTCTCACCTGTGGTGAGTTAGTTGTTCGAATGTGTTGTTTACCCTAGTAAAACTCACAAGCCCTTTCACCGCTGCATCAGTTCCTCCACTGCAGCCCTCTGCACCTCTGAGGCCTGTCACCACGTCTCTAGTGCCTGACAACAGACTACACTGAAAAACACCAGAAGACCAACACAAACCACATCTGACTCAAAACAGAGATAGAGAGAGAATGACACAGGAGAAAGACACTGAGAAGACATGTCATGGATCTGGAAAGATGGGGTTAAGATAAATGACATAGGAGAAGAAGAAAGAGTGCAGTGAGAAAGCCACTGCTGATGATGTCATGGCTTTGGCTCTCTAGAGCGTGGAGAAGGCCGGGCCTGAGTGCAGTGCTGGGGGGTGGGGGCCGTGGATTGGGTCCTGGCGGAAAGGGGGACTGTAATTTGAGTGACCCCCATCTCAAATTGAAAGCAGTTGTGAATTCTCTCGAGGGTAAAGTTTAACAATCCAGACTCAGTTCATGGTTCCCACGACACAGTCCGACCTCCCTCCTCACTCCGTCCCGATGTCCATTCTTTCTCTCGTTCACTAGTCTCCGTGCCTATAAATGGGAAGTCTGGTGGCAGTTTTGAGGAACGGCCTGCACTGAAAAAGGGAATAAGGACTCACGGCATCCATGCTTATTAAAAGAAATCTGGAGATTATAAAATGCCTCTGAAATGGAAAATAGTTGAGGCAGATAATTTAAGAGACGGTTGGGTGGCTAGACCGCACCCACCTTGTTTTTCTTTCTACTTTCTTTATCATTCTATGGTAGTCTTTATATTTCTTAGGAAGACAAAAGCCTTTCTATTTCAGCATCTGGGTAAACAATATGGCACTTATTTATTTTTTGTCGAGATTTAATCATTTAACCAAATGTACATTAAAAATGCAATTCTCATGCAACGATTTAAATGTTTTTGATTTATGAATTTAAATTTATGTTGATATTTTTCAAGGGACATAAAGTCAAATGTCCTGAAATCATAATAAAGAAAAAAAGCCTAATTAAGAGAAGGAAATTAGTCAAGTCAAGTGAGCTTGTCATTCCGCCAGATATGGAGACATACAATGGAATAAAATGTTGTGCCTCACACAGGACAACGGTGCTACACATGTAAACATATATGAACAAATGTGGGCAATCATACATAAGACATAAAGGTATCTAAACATTTAACCTATATAGATCTACACATACATAGCCTATATAAACAGTAAAAAAAAAAACTATATAAACCTACACATTGCTAACCTAAATGCTTTACATAAGTACTTTAGATAAAACTTAGACATACTTGGATTTACATGGTACAAACATAGTGCTGAGGTACATATTAGAATGCAATAGACATTCAGGGCAAAAACACTGCAAACAGGGAGAGTGCAAGATTAAAGATAAATTTTTTTTTTAAGTGTTCATGCAGTGCACATAAGCATATATATATAATTTTTCTAAAGAATCACTGCCAAACAGCAACACCAGCAGGTAAAGTTACAGTGGGAGTCAGTGACTCTCTTGCCTCCCCCGAGCCCATTGAGTTTTAATAGACACCCTGAAGCATGCGGTGGGTTTAGTGGGGGGTAATTGAGAATGAATGGGGAAAAGTCACGTGAGAGATGGCAATGCCTCCATCGCGATATGATTGGATATGACTGGTTATGATGGGCTTTGATTGATTCATGCGATAAATCCCACCTCTTGTGTTTGAGCGCACTCTGTGTTCGCGAATCAGTCTGTCTGAATGAACAATATAATGGCGTTAATGGGAAGGCTAATTAAACAAAGTAAGTAAACAACTCACACACGTAGATATAACCAATTGTAATGTCAAAATAAGACTTGGAATGGCCTGAAAACATGATCTGTGTGAGTTTTTAGTGATTAATCAGCTTGGTGAAATTCACAGTAGCTATAATCTCCGTGTCTATGACCAGTGTTTACGGAACTTTGATGAATGATGATCAAAAAAAAAAATCTAAAATAGTTAAAAGTTAACTATTAAAAAGAATATCTAAACATAAGTTCACAAATAAAATATATTGTTTAAATTGTTACTGCCTTGAGTTATTATTTTGGAGTAAATGTAAAATGCTTAAAAACACTTGATGATATTCATACTTGGCTTTAATAAATAGAATATTGATTACATTGTTAATGTAAAAATATAAAATAGAATTGAATTGTTTTTTTTCCTCTTTTTCTGATAAGTAATGTTTATAAATATATAAATCTTTATATAATTATATATCAAAGTCAGAAAATAAATCGATATCAATGATATTGATCAATATCAATGAAATAAGTCTCTTAAAATATCAGATACAGCGCAGTTGCACTATGGGCGTCCCGAGTTCGAACCCCAATTCTTGGACCTTTCCCTCTCCCACTTTGCTTCCTTTCATTACACTGTTCTAAAGGCAAAAACACCAACAATAAATCTTTAAAAAAATCCCACACACACTTTTTACTTTTGAAAATATATTTTAAAATAGTTTTGAAATTAAAACTCACAAATCATGGTGTGAGTCAAATATGTATAACCTTTTACTTAAAGGTTGCGCCACATGATATTTTGAGAGTCATTAAATTTTAACTTTTCTTAAAAATGGCATAAATGTTTTTCAGAACCATAAGAAATGTGTTTTTAAACTATACTAAACTAGATTTTCTGTAAGGGGTGCAGATGTGGTGGTGTTTTAGCTCCGAGGTTCACAATGCAAGTCTGATAAGAGAAATTAGAGGTCTAATGTCATTTGAGTTTCCCAATCCGTCCACCCGCTTATTATGAATGTTGTTGTTTCAGCAAAGTGCTGGCAAGCCTAAATCCTCCAATCAATTACGTTCTTGATTAACCGAGACAGTCTGGGCTACAGCACACCTGACCCATGCAAGAGACGAGGATTTATTTGGAAAACACTGGCATATCATCTAATCGATGCCTGAAGATTCTCCTTTTGGAAAACGATGATGTTGTTGTAGGTAAAAATATGGCATTCAACCATAATTTCTATAATCTTTTTGGCAGTACAACTGATTGCTGAATGTAAGCCTTGCCCAAGTAAACACAACCGCACACAGAACTGATGGGAGCCTCTGCATTGTCTCAGATGACACATTGCCAGCATAAAACTAACTGTTGGCTAAATGCTTCCAGACCGCAGCTGTAAGGTTTTTTCTCGGTTGTTTCTATTGTTACGATCTCAGTCCAAAATACCAGTTAGGTAAAATGTGTGCGGTAGCCTTTATGACGGCCAAGTATGTGTGTGGCAGACTTTATAAGCAATGAATCGTATTTACAGTTCAATAAGAATTACAGGCTTGTGCCATACAAAAATTAGTGATCTTATGCAGAAGGGAGAGGCTTCGGTTTGATGTCAGACATGAGGAAAGTTGTTTAAGGTCATCAGTTTGAGTCTGAAATCTCACTTTCTCTCTCCTTCCCTCTCTACATAAGCACCATTGTGTTTTTGCACGATAAAATCAGGAGGAAGGAATGTTTAGGGCTGATTCAAAAATGTGAATAGCATTTTGATTTACAAAGATGTCTTATATGTTGACTTGGAGAAACAAGCTTTGTGTGTCTAGAACATTGATTTGTTGCGTAAGAAACATGTTTAAGACTGATAAGCTGTAAAAACCTCGTTATGTGTGAAATATCTTGACAGCTTCACACGCTGTAGCTCTGAAGGGAGTAAATGAATGCTTTGTTATTTAACGGCACTAATTGCAAGTTGTGGTTATTTTCCCGCAGTCCTGTGCGTGCTCACCTTTATGCTGGGTGGGTTGTTCTGTTTTATTAGTCAGGCTGTGTCCCCAGCTATTTGGATTCAAGCCCTCAGAGACACCGTCTGGGTCTGTAATATCACAAAAGGAGCATGATGAAGTGTTTTGGTGTGACTCAATGACACACAGAAGGTCAAAGTCTCTTGGAAGCATTTATCATCTGAACTTTGAAAATTGCACAGCTGCTGATAGTCTCAACTGGAATGTCTTTGGAGTTAAACCCGATCAGCAATCGTTCCCATGTTTGGTGATTGAGGCTCTCTTGGGAAAGAGGTCACGACTGGTATAACCGGCCTATCCATTCATTTTAGGTTAGTGTTTGTGACAGTGTTATGTACTATTTATAGTTTTATTCATATTTTGAATTACACTGTAAAAAATTATTTTCGAAATCGTAAATAAAGCAAAGATAGAGTTTGATTATTGATATTGGTTAATGGTCACATGACATGCAGGTTAAACAAATAAACCATTTAAATTTTTTAGTAAGTGTTTAATTTTGTTTGATGTTGTTTTACAATTATTTATTTTAATTCGACATTTTTTATGATTTATTAGCTTTTCATTAAACTCACAAACCTCAGTTTTATTTTTATTTATTTATATATATTTTTAGCAAAACCTTGATATAATGTAATGTTTAATGCACTTCATGTTGTTAATTACAAAAAAAAAAAAAGGGAATATATTATTTTACTATTAGTATTTTTATATCAATTACGAGATTGTCCTTTTTAAATTAATGTGATAAACGAGTTAGGTCAAAAGTAATCAAAAAGTAGTCTGATTATATTGCCTAAAATGTGTAATGTAATGGATTAAGCTACTAACATTTTTGTAATGTAATTTGGAATCAGTAACAGACTACAATTTGTGAGTAATCTACCCAGCTCTGGATGTATTTAACTATTTTATAGTACGTGGGTAGCACAGACTTCAATGAGAAGTGCCATTTGACATTGTTTCCGATATGGCGGTGGATATCATGCTCAGAAATGAGCTGAAAGAAATGTTAAAGAAACATAAAAACTTTCACTTTCCACTCTGCTCAAATTTTAATGTTGAGTGAGAGAAAGTGAGAGTGCATTTCTGTTATGTTGCATATTTTGAAGTGTTTTCGCTTTCAAGATCTGGATTCAAATGATGATGTACTCTGTAAAAAAACTCTTTCCGGTAGTATGCCAATATGATCTAAGAAAGACCTGCCAAACAATCAAAACATAGTTCTCATACAGTCAGATATTCTCCCACAGAGTCTTCTTGTACAGTTAAATTACTTGTTAGAGGATATAACATCATTCAATGAGAATACTTCTCTGAGAATATTTCGGATGTAGAGTCATCTAATTTACAAAGGATCAGGCTTTTTAGTGGGCAGCATATCAGACACCAAAAATAGCTACTTGAGTCAAGTCTGGTAAAGAGTATGCTGTAGAAATGTCTGCTTATGAATGAACGTCTTGAGGGTGGAGATCTGGATTGAACAACACAGAAGATAATTGGCACAGGTCTTGTTGAGCTCTGGGTGGCCACTGACTGTAGGCTTCCCCACAGCTGCCCTTAAAAATGAAGGCTTTCGGGATTAAGGGTGGACAAATAAGAGATGTAAAATATTAGAGCCCACCAAAGATGCCTGTTATATCCTTTTGAACATTGGCTAAATGTTTTAAAGCAATAGTCCAGGTTCACTTCAAATCAACTTTTGTTGATAGCATTTGTGGTATAATGTAATTTCCACCTCTTATTTATTTTGTTTTTTTAAAAGCAAACACCTGGGTTACAGTAAAGCATTTACAATGGAAGTAAATGGGGTCAGATCTTTTTTTTCAATTTAATTTTTGCCTTTAATTTGAAAGGACAGGAAGCGAAGTAAGAGAGGGATGGGATCAAGAAAGGCCCAAGAGATGGGACTCGAACTCAGGATGCCCAAAGTGCAACAGAGCTGTACGTCGACGCGTTGCCCACGAGGCTATCGGCGCTGACAATTGGGGTCAGATCTGTAAATGTTAAAATACTTACTGTTTCTATATTACAGCCAAAAAATGTAAACAATGTGTGATACCATGTGTGAAAATGTGTACTAACGTTTTCTGTGTAAAGTAATAACCAATTTAACGACTTTGTTGCAATGACAACATAAAGGCTAATACACACGTTTTAACAATATAATTAAAGGGATAGTTTACCCAAAAATAAAAATTCTGTCATTAATTACTTACCCTCATGTGGTTCCAAACCCATAACATCTTCATTCATCTTCGGAACACAAATTAAGATATTTTTAATGAAATCCGAGAGCTTTCTGATCCTCCATAGACAGCAACGCAACTACCACATTCAAACGTAGTAAGGACATCGTTAAAATAGTCCATGTGACATCAGTGGTTCAATCTTAATTTTATGAAGCCACGAGAATAATTTTTGTGCGCAAAGAAAACAAAAATAATGACTTTATTCAACAATTTCTTCTCTTCCATGTCAGTCTTTGCCGCGCGTTCACGAGAGTATCACAACATGTTTCGGTTTTCATCAAAAATATGTTAATTTGTGCTCCGAAGATGAACGAAGGTCTTACGGGTTTGGTACGACATGAGGGTGAGTAATTAATGACCCAATTTTCATTTTTGGGTGAACCATCCTTTTAATGTAAGTGCTTTTATAAAATTATATGCTTCACATTTTTCTAATGCTTCAAAAATTGGCCCCATTCACTTCTATTTAAAGGCAAAGTATTTGTAAAATACTAAAAAGGATGAGTACAAAGTAAAAGGATGTTTAGCATTTGATAGCATGCATGAAACCAGGTGCAGGCCACATGCACACTACAAAATGTTATTCTGTCCAGTGTCCACGCTATTTTTCTTCGGAAGTTATGAGCAATGAAAATGCCTTCGTACCCTTGGATCTCTTGACCATCCCACCTAAATGCTTATCAGTGCTGGCTTCTGTTATTTTTGCCATCTTTCGGTAGTTTGTTGTTGTTCCATCTCATCAGTTTCTTTTTTAACTGTGAAAGAATATGCCGGCTCAAACTAATTAGTGCAAAACAAACAAACAAACAAGGTGCATACTGCATATAAGAAAAATCTGGCTGTATACAGTACATGTGTATATGCTGATCATTAAATTTACATCACGCACACTGTATGCATACCCTAGTGTACATGTAAAAAAAAAAAAAAAAAACTTGGGGCTTAAGTGCTTCACTGTGACCACCGTGACCTTTTAAAAGAGGTGCATAGATTTTTTTTTTTTTTGTGGTAATGACTATTACACCCCAAATTCTGCCAGTTGAGCTTAATTTAACCCAGAATATCCCTCTATACAAACCCTCTTTTAATAATGTCCAAGCATGCTGTTTAGTTGGTAAAAATGTGCTTTGCCCTTAAATGCTTAAACATTTCAGGCATCTATTTACAAGGAAGGAAAATGAAGGGACTCAAACAATGTTACTGCCACCAGCTGCGGGAACAGATCGCAAGCCACGCAGCACCTCCCTGTTCCCGTTTGCCTCAGTAACAGGTGTGGAGCCGTCGCCTGCATTTCACAGAGACTTGTGGTATATAGTGATCAAAACCGGAGCCACAGACAGAACATTGCTCTCATGCTGAGCCATCACATCCAGTTCAGAGATGGACAGAGACAGGATGTAGGCCCTCTGTTTACTTTCACAAAAGGCTCCAGCCATTTCCTGTGGGTCATTTTGTGACTGAAAGCAATAGTCTTGGGTTCAATGGTTTGCAGTTCAGCTGACCGTCACTTCATTTCTGTTGACCTGTCCCCTCAGAAACAATAAAATTATGTGTCTTCACTTGGCGGACGCCACAAAGCAAATTATATCTTGTTTTGAAGGTGATACTTATACAAGTGAAATGAATGAGGAGTGCTGTTTTATGCTTCACAATGGGTTTTTTGTGGCGGTATCTGGACAACCATACATGTACAAAAATAAGTCTTTGGTTTGTATTTCACCTAGACAATCAAATGGCATAATCCTGTTTGGTCAAATTCTTCATGAAAACAAAGTCATTTTTTAGTCATCAAGTGTATTTGATTTAAACTTAAACAGTCACATTTAATAAAATTTGATAGATTACAGTAGTCTTAAAGCTGTAAACCCAGTTAAGACTACTAATCTTTGATTCACGTAGAAGTTGATTTGTTGTGGAAACAATATGATGAGATTCAAGTTGAAAGTCGAGTTATCTCAACATGAAATTGTCGCATGAATAAAAAAATAAAAAATATAAACTTTGGCTAAGTGACGTTATACTTAAGAAGTTGAAAATAAAAAGAAGTAGCAGCAATAATCATACAGAAGCCTGTTTCTACCTCAGTGAAACTTTATGAGTTGTGAGTTTATATTTCGTAACTGCAACATCTCACAACTGTCACTTTGTCTCACATTCGCGACTTTATTTCTAACAGCTGTGACAGTATATTTCACAATTGCAACTATTTCTCACATTTGTGATTATTTCTCAATTTATCTAATATTTGTGACTTCATTTCTTATAAATTGCAGCTTTATATCGCACAACTGCAACTTTATATCTCACAATTGTTACTTTATGTCTTACAGTTGTAGCTATATCTCACAATTGTGAAATATTTCATAATTACAACAATTTCACACAATTGCAACTTTGTTTCACAATTATGACTTTATATCTCTCAGTTGTGACTTCATATCTCACATATACCTGTTGAAAAAAATCAGCATATGCTGGTTAGGTATGTTTTGAAGCATGGCTGCTGGTTTTAGCTGGTCATTAGCTGGGAACGGCGTGTGCGAGTGTTTGCATTACATTTGCTTTACTTTCACTTTTAAATGGCTGATTCGTGCCTGTGTAAAGCACGGATTTCATATAATTTCAATTTCAAATAATTTCATTCCCATTCATAAGATTTTCCCTGCTGAAAAAACAGCATATGCTGGTTAGGTATATTTTGAAGCATGGCTGCTGGTTTAAGCTGGTTTGAGCTGGTTTAAGTTGGTCCTTAGCTGGTTTAAGCTGGTCATGTACTGGTCCTAAGCTGGTCCTGAGCAGGAGCTAGTTGCTTAGGACCAGCACATGACCAGCTAAGGACCAGCTTAAACCAGCTCAAACCAGCAGCCATGCTTCAAAACATACCTAACCAGCATATGATTTTTTTCAACAGGGATGTGACATTATATTGTATAATTGCAACTATTTCTCACAATTGCAACTTTATTTTTCAGAAATGTGACTTTATATCTTACAATTGTTACTTTATGTCTTACAGTTGTAGCTATATCTCACTATTGTTATGTTATATTTCATAATTACAACTATTTCACTCAATAACTTTGTCTAACAACTGTGACTGTATATCTCTCAATTGCAACTTTATATCTCACAATTGTGACATTATATTTCATAATTGCAGCAATTTCTCAGAATTGTGACTTACAGTTTTTTTTCAACTGCTTACGCACATTTTCAAAACTTTGCCTCTTTTTTCAAAACTTTACACACAAATCCATGAATTGCACACACAAAATAAAAAATGCCTCACATCCCTTGCAAAATGAAGCACTGTATTCAAAATATCACAAACGCATCTCAAAAGCAAATATTTGCAAACACCTTTGTCATAATATTAATTCCTGCTATATTTTTGTGTGTTACATAGAGAATTGTGGGTTGTGTTTCGCAAAAAGCATTTTCAAAGGCGAGAGTCAAAGGCGTCAAAGGCCGAGAATTAGTGTATAGTTTTGCAGATTTGGCGTGTGGTTCTGGTGAGACAAGTAAAGATTTAGTGTGTAAGCAATTGAAAAAAAACCCTGTAATATTTCACAATTGTTGTAACATTGTATTGTATAATTGCAACTATTTCTCACAATTGCAACTTTATTTCTCAGAATTGTGACTTTATATCTCACAACTGTTACTTTATATCTCACAGTTGTGACTTTATTAGTTATGGCTAGTTACGGCTTTATATCTCAAAACTGTGACTATATCTCAATTGTAACTTTATTTTTCAGCTTTATATCTCATGGTTGTCACTTTATATCTCACAAACGTTACTTCATAATTAAAAATGACTTTATTCCTTGTACTTCCTTGTATCTTAACTGCGACTTTTAACTTTATATCCCACATTTGCAACTTTCTCTCATAATTGTGACTTTTTATTTTACAAAAAAATAACTTTGACACAATTAGCTCTTTTTATTTTTTGTACTACTCTGAGGCAGACAGGCTTCCACATGATTAGAAAAGATGACTTCAGATTTGTACAGCATACCTTCCATAACGCCACGGATTAACAGGTTCTGTTATAGCTTTGTTGTTGCTCCGCCGTTCTAAAATGACAAACATGAGTGAAACAAATTACATGCATTTTCTAATGCTTAAAACCTCCTGTTTCAACCTAGAGAGGCCTATAATTGGCCTTCGCCGACAGCTCTGAAAGCATGTGCACTCCCATTCACCCTCCCACTGTGTATATATGAATCATGGATCATTTGTGCAAGCCTGCGGCTTCTTTGTGGTGACCCCACCAGGCTCCAATTGACTCATGCTTAAAGGTGACTGTGATCCCTGCCAACATTGCCAACATTGACTACCTGGTGACTTTCAGATTGTTTCCCATGAACACACGTGCAAGACAGTGATTAGTCAAAATTTGGTCATTAAATGCTCATGCTGAGGTGTGGCGTGGTGGTAACCTGCTGAAAGCAGGCGCTAAGTGACTGTTGCCAGTCATTGTGGTTTAATGGCGTCTCAGGCTAATCAACAGCTCCAGGTCAGAGCCAGTGACCAGGCTGCTGAAATTAGAGAAATATGAGCCTGTGTTTTCTAGTCACGCTCCCCCACTTTAGCTTCTCTCCATGCCAGTGGCAATGCGGGTAGAGAAGCCGGGCCCAATATCTGTTTTTTTATATCTAGGTCATTGGGATGTGTGTGGCTTTGGATGGGAGCACAGCCTAATCTGGCTTTCTCTAGTAAAATGCTTTCAGCTGTGTGAGCTTTTTCGCCCCTTTACGCCTGGATCTTGCACACTAACACACTGGATCATTAGATAGCGACTACCTGTGCTTTCACCATCCAACCTGATGTTTTTTCCGTTGATGGTGACTGTCTCTTGAATTTAGGTCTGTGTTGTTTTCAATCCAAGAATGCAGAGGAGACAGATGGGAACAGCTTCCTGGCATTTAATCTCTCCATGTTGGAGGCCTGTGAAATATATCTAACAACCCCAAGTAGAGTATCGCTGTTTAGGCCATCTTCAGAGTGGGGGAAGCTATATTATAAAACTACTGTTTGGCATTCAGCCAGTGACTTCTGCTGAAATGCTGAATTCCTTTAGTGCGTCTGCTGTTTATTTGTCAAAGGTTTTTCATGCTTTCTCTCAAAAACACCTTCGGTTTTTAGTTTCCTGTTTTAGAATAGAGTTCCCTGGTGGCCTTAGGGGACCTTTGTCATGGGACCTGGTTGAAACCATTATCCTTTAAGATATTATGTAAGGTAAAGTGTATAGGGGATACTGAGGCTATTAGTAATATTTATTTTACTTCAGTGTATATTTTTCTGGCTAAAGTTCTGTATAAATACATATCTTAAAGGGACAGTTCACCCAAAAATGAAAATTCTGTCATCATTTATGCTCATGTTGTTCCAAACCTATATGACTTTCCTTTTTCTGCGGAATACAAAAGATATTTTAAGAAATGTTTTAGGGTTCTTTTTTCTCTGTACCATATGAATCAGTATTCTCCAAACACATACAGAGTCATACAGATTTGAAACATGAGGGGGAGTAAATGATGACAAAATGTTCATTTTTATGAACTATACCTTGACTACACAACTTATTGAACATTATTTTGCGCAAAAAAAAATACAGGTTATCTAACACATGGATGTGTGACCTTTGGTGACAACATGCCCCTGTAGCTTGGTAGGATGTAACAATGGGAAGCTGCTGATTTAAGAACAATATCATTTTTGAAATAAATAAGCCATCTGCAACAACATATCTGTATTATAGCATATAATTGGTTTTGAGCAAGATGTACACGGTTAAGCAGAGGTGGAAAGAGTACGAAAATATTCTACTCAAGTAAAAGTACCATTTCATTAATTAAATTTTACTTAAGTACAAGTAAAAGTACCAGTCTAAAAATCTACTCCAGTAAAAGTAAAAAGTAGCTCATTTAAAATTTACTCAAAATTTACGTAAAAATTACTTAAGTTACATTTTAACAGTGGGATGGAGGCAAAAATGGGATAGGCCAAGGGTGTCAAACTCAGTTCCTGGAGGGCCACAGCCCTGCACAGTTTAGATATAACCCTAATTAAACACATCTGATCCAGTTAATCTAATCATTCAGGCTTATTTGAAAACTACATGGTATGTGTGTTGGAGCAGGGTTGGAAGTAAACTCTGCAGGGCTGCGGCCCTCCAGAAACGGAGTTTGACACCACTGGGTATAGGCCTATAAATCTCAAACTAGTTGTTTTTAATTAAAGGAATCAGTTATTTAGCAAATTACATCAGTATCAACAAAATTCATCTTTTCAATGCAGAGGAAATGCAGAAGCTTCAACGGAAGTGGCATTTAGATGTATTTACACACTGTTTAATGGAGGACATGAATGCATTTAACCTGCAGTTACTAATGCAGAAATAATGTTTTGATATACAAGACATAAAATGTTGAATACTCATTCTAAATTA
>NW_015660894.1:320985-322253 GCF_001515625.1 Sinocyclocheilus rhinocerous
AAAAAATCAAAAGATACTTTAAATGTGAAATTAAAACCGCCAGTAGGTGTCAGAAAGTCACTGTTAATATGTGAGTCATTGCGATTGAGCCGAATCATTTAAACGGTTCATTAATTCAGGAACAAAATACCATCATGTTACTCAGCGGAGACCCAAAACTGTGCTGTGGCTGTGTTTGGAATTATTTTTGTTGTAGAAATAGAGCAAAAACAGGCAACATGGTGTCTAAAATGCAAGTCTCGTAATTAACTTCTTGTTTATTGAACTGTTGTAAAAAAAAAAAATAAAATCTATATGTAATGCTGATTTTTGGAGGAAAAAACGGCATTCTTCGTGTGATATTGATTTACTATATGAAATTATATAAATATATAATTTTTCTGCCCCTATATCTTCAATTTTGTGATCATTCTAAATGCATTTTAACAGACTGAAAAGAATGCACTCTAAATGCGCGCGCACTAGTCTAATCTGCTAGACTTCACGGCACTCTGTAGGAGTGTTTTGTTTGGTTTTGGCAAAATACTGATAATGTCAAATCGCACATCGCTAAAACAACAATTACAATATTATCGCAGACGATATATATCGCACACTCCGCACCACTGTCTTTTTGGCTAATTTGTGCAAAACCTCTTGCTAAACTGTCAAAGCTTCTTTTTAACCACCAGTGCAACGATGCAAGTATTTACCTTATTTATACATGCTTGTGAAGGGTTGATTTCGAGATTTTATAAACTGCTAGTTTGGTCTCCCTAGGCAAACACAGAGGGAGCGATTTTTTTTACTCAGTAATTAATGTGTTTTAAAATGTAGCGAAGTACAATACTACAAACAAAACATACTTAAGTAAAAGTAAAATTACAGATTTTAAAAATTACTTTAAAAAGTATAAGTATACAAAAAAGCTACTCAATTAGCCTACAGTAACGCGAGTAATTGTAATTCGTCACTCTCCACCTCTGCGGTTAAGTAAAACTGCAAAAATGGAAAAGGTGATTTACAAAAACCCAACCTGAAATTTCTGAAAAATACATTTGTTCTGAGAACACAAAGTTCAGTCTGGCCTTATCATATCCCTTACGAAAAAGAAGTTTATTCAAGTGTGCTATTAGTATACTTATTTTAAACTAAAAAATAGGAAAGTATAGTTTTAGTCTACTTTTTATGTACTTCTCAGAAATGGGCTTTATGTACTTCTCAGAAATATACTTAAAATGACATTTAAGTATACTTGACTTATACTTAGAAAAAGTCTAAATATATTT
>NW_015660894.1:322706-324634 GCF_001515625.1 Sinocyclocheilus rhinocerous
AAACTAGTATTATATAAACTAGTAGTTTACTGAGATTATACTTCAAAGTGTACTAAAAATGTTACTACAAGTATTTAATTAGTAAACTATCAGTATACCTATAAGTTCACTTTTAGTATAGTTGCAGTACAAGCTAAAAATTGATGTAAACTAGTTGTGTACTCAAAGTTTACTACTGTTATACTTAAAGTATACTTAAAAGTATACTTTTATATACCAGAAAGTGGGCCAATTTAGTCCCAAGGAGTATTGAAATAGTACATTAACAAGTATACTATTAGTACACTGATATTTGTGTACTTACTACATAAAGTATACTTAAAAATATACTTGAACTTTACTAAAGTATACTTAATAAAATAAACTTGAAGTATACTACTTTTTGATAAGGGATGCCATGTGGTTTTATTGTGTTCCTAATTACAACAATGTTTTTGGAAACCAACATAGACAAACACTGCTAAAGAAAACAATATTTTATGCAATTGGACTTTTGGATTCAAAACCTTATAGTTACTGTGATACAGCTCTTATGACAATGTAGCCTACTTTTCATCACTATTAGATTACTTGCATATGGATGGAATACACAGTGTCCTGTTTTAGATAATAGACTGGATAGTTGTGAATCTTCCTCAGTAATGGTGTCTCTGCCTATGACTGGGAGTAATTCCACTACATCACAACAATGACATTCTTCTGTTATTGCACAGCCTGTTTACACCGAGACAATTAAACTACAACTGAAGACAAGAATTCCTAACATTGTGTTAAAAAAAAGCCTCATTCAAACAATGTTAATGGCATTTTTCCTTATCTGTGCAAAATAAACCCATTCCCCATGTGGAAGGTCACACACCTTGAAGCTCTTCAGATCCAACAGTTTGTTTGTCTAGAAGTAAAATGTAATCTTGGAATGTCTTGGTTCTCTATCTACTCCTTTCAGTCTTCACTCTTGTAAATATTTTGTCCGCAGTTTACCTTCCTTACAAATTCAATTAGTCAGTTTGCGTTTTTGTGGTTATCTTATCAATTTAACTGAATGCAATTTCATTAATGAGATGCAAGGGCCTTTTCATTATCTAATCATTCCTTTTATTACAGCTGATAACATTGTAGTGCAGTAACTGAGTGTCAAAAAAGTACATTTTAGATTGTTTGAAAAGGATTTCTTAAAAAAAATAACATGCTTTGGGTATATTGTGTAAATGGTTCTAAACAAACTGAAGCCCATTTTTGTTCTCAATACATTTTTATCTTTACATCTAGTTTCTTCCAAAATATTTGCTTGATTAAAGGGTGAGATGATCTCAGAGATGCATGACAAATCGTTATGGTGATGATTTAAGACTTTACTTGCGCTGACATGCCTAAGTTTTCCTCATAAATGTAACATAGCTTGATTATTCAAGCTGAATGCATGGCGTGTTGGAGTCATTTCAGTTTCAAGGAAGTTATTTTGATGACATTTTGCTATACAGGCTTCGTCATTTTATGAGAAACCACACCAATATACTATATAAGGAAGGGAAATTTTAACTGAAATTTTGAGCTGTGTTCTCAGGACAAGAGTCACATTTTTAATGGGGCAATTTGTCACATGTGTTTTAAAGGTTGTAAATTCATTCAAAACAATGGTTTGATATATTAGCATTTTACCTTATGTACTTTTGACTGTTTAATACTGTAAGTTGTTTTATTTTTATTAGTGCTTTTATTGTGTACATAATATATGCGTGTGTATTTTGTATGTTTATTATATATATATATATATATTTAGCATTTTACTTTTGACTGTTTAATACTGTAAGTTGTTTTATTTTTATTAGTGCTTTTATTGTGTACATTGTGTACATGTGTGTATTTTGTATGTTTATTATATATATATATATATATACCGTATTGGCCCGAATATAAGACGACCCCCC
>NW_015660894.1:326474-336208 GCF_001515625.1 Sinocyclocheilus rhinocerous
CACACACATGCATGTATATATTTAAGAAAAATATTTGTTTATATATTAAATATATTTATATACAATATATAAATTATATGAATATAAACATATACATGTAAATATTTTCCAAAATATATACTGTATGTGTGTCTTTATAGTACATAATGAATATACACAGTACACACACATATATTATATAAACAAAAACTTTTATGTTGGATGTGATTAATCGCGATTAATCGTTGCCCGGCCCTAATTTTTATTTAATGTTTTATATGGTTTTTCATGTGACAACTTACCCCAGTGTGAAAATATGTCTAATGGTAAGATGAAATTGATGTAGGCTAAAAATAATTATAATAAAAATACAAAAAATACAACTGTTAAATGGTCTACATTTGTATTCCAGGAAAAAATATTTATTTATTTTTATTTAATTTAGATACTTTCGGTATGTCTCTAAATAAACCCATCCTGAGAAATATGCATTGAGTAAAAAGTGTGACAACTAGCCCCGGTCTCCGCTACAGTTTTGGGGTGTCTACAACGTAAAGAAAAACAACAAATGCAATCACAACAGATTTGACATCTGAGGATGTTGGCACTGTGCCTTAAAACAACTTCATTACCTCTCCGGCTAATTTAACGCGTTTTAATAGCTCTACAAAGTTGATAAACTACCGCTGTTCAGAGTCGCCCTCCTAACATAAACGGAGCTTTGCTGATCTCTGCACTCATCCGTCGTAACTGTACTCTTTTGGGGTGACTGATCATATTCCCTGAAGCAAAATGATAAATGAGGACAGCAGCAGTAAAGGAGTTAACGCTGACAGGAAGTTCAAGGAGTCCGTGTCCACGGGGGGCACACGTCAATACTCCTCTCTCTCTCACTTGCGCTCACTTACTTTCAAGGCACATGTAGCCTCCAAACTCTTCACTCTTTCTCCACTAGCGTTTTCTTAACATGTTTAAATGAATGCATTTCCTACTCAGTCTAAATGTAGTGTGAGTGTGGATAACGGAGACTAAGAAACCAAAAGGAAGATGTTCCATTCCTAACGTTGAGTTTTTGACGCTAGCGTTTCTTTCAGCGTTCGCACGCACTGTAGTGAGTGACGCGCGACTGTTACTCATATATGGGACAGTAAATCCAGTGAGGATGACAACTGTAAGTGTTGGAAACTGAACACCGGAGAATCCAGCATTGCTTAGTACATTACAATACGGGAAGCCAAGCCTCCAGACGCGCTGTTTAGTCAAAGCAAGCAGGAATACTCACTGATGCGCACGAGCTGGGAAAACTGTTGATCCTTTTCATCAAAAGTGGGATATTAGGATTGGAAACGGAGTACGAACATTGGCTGCGTTACTTTTGATGTCTCCGATCAGCACAGCTGTAAAGGTAGGCTGTGTGTTACAGCTTGTCATACTTTTCAATGTGATTTTTTTCAGGATCAAATATAAGGAAAATATGGTTTATTTGCGAACCATCTTAAAGATAGATTGTACAGCATTAACACTTTACACTAGGCCTATATTTAGCTAGTTTTAAAAATAATATTTCTTAGCGTCTAACAACTGGCATATAAATTGATTAGTTAATTAAGCAAAGAGATTGATATAACACACAGTAATGGTGTATAGGCTATTCATATGTGTCCAAGCCAAGACGTGTGTGGGTGTCTGTCATCATCATCATGTCTTGAACCTGTAAACTCATTCTTGTTTAGTAGCTACTACAAATCCTCCTTCTGTCTAGTAATATTTCTTTAGATTTGTGTACTCCCTCCAGAGTAATGTCACACAGTTCCTAATTATGTTTTCATAAAAGATGCAGTATGCTTTTATTTCAATGTAGCCTGCATGAAAAATGTCATAAATCAACCTAAGATGGTTAGCTGGTCTTAACTGGTCTCCCAGGCTATAAGGTTGTCTGTTGTCTGGTTTTTAGATGGATTTTTTTGCACTTTTATCTAGTTAGAGCAGCAAAACCTACTAAAAACACTTGATTGTGAGACCAAATTGGACAAAACCATCTTAAACCAGCAAACCAGTTTGGGCTGGATTAAGGTGATTTTTCAGCAGGGTTCTACTGTAAACTTTGGTACTGGTTTAGGTTGGTTTAAGCTTGTTTTCCAGCCTGGCAAGTGTCCAAAACCCATCTAAAACCATCACACCAGACTGGTTAACCACCTTAGGCTGATTTGAGATGGTATAGACTCATTTCTTAAGATATGTGTATTACCTCAGTCTTAGCTCATAGGCAGCAGTGGAAAACCCTTCAACATGGGATTGCTTTCAGCATCAGATCTTTTGTCAGACATTTAAAGTCCAAGCTTTCTCAACTTCTCTACAGCCCCCCTCTTGCTCAACAAACACTATTTTCTTTAGCAGCTGGAATGCTGACTATTCGGGGTGGACAAATAAAACTTCCCAATGAATCCCGTCTGGTCTCAATTTACTCACTCGTTAGTTCAGCCGGGAATACAAACTCATTGAAAAGATGCCAGTCGTTACAAGTGGGAATCTGTATATTAACCCCAAAATATGTCAGTTTCTATTCAAAAAGAATTTTGGCTTCAATTTGGATCAATGAAATCATGTTGATTGGACAAAAACGTATGTAATGCATCCCAGCTATTCTGAATTTCATTATAGTGTTGTTTTGTGAGTTCATGCTGATATGCTGATGTGCTTTATGACCTAAACACACCCCACACAGTTTGTCTGTCATTTTGTCTGTCAGTAGATCAGTGGGGTCATGTTTATTTTCCTTTCAAACACACAAGACACATGCATTCTTGCCCGGCTTCAAGGCCTACATTTTCTTTAAAAATGTCAACACACATGGATCTGAGCTCTTTAAACTCTCCACAAATGACACTTCATTGTTCTTCCAGCTTATTATGTTATTTTGAAAATTGCAGCATATCTCAGGGCAAAACAATATCTTAAATGTCGCCCATTTGGGTCTTTAGGCAGGAAAAGGGTATTGTTTGGTCATTTTCATCATATCAAAGAGAAGAATAGGCTTCAGGATTGGTCATGGAATCTGAACTGAGAGGCAGGAAGTCAGCCAAACCTTTCCTCTGGATGTTTGGACCTTTGAATGTGAAGGTTAACATGCAAAGCTCTGTTTGCTTTGAAAACCGACATCCCCTTTTCAACATCCACTTATTCACTTGGAAAACTGTCTTGCTAATGCCGGCCTGCTGCTTAGTTTACCATGAATTTAGGAGACAGACCCCCTCCTCCTAAGAGCTCGGAGGGAATACGCCAAATCCCCATTTCCTTCCAGTGCACCCCAGCTACAAGAATTTGGGCTGATGAGCTTCCCAGCTCCATGCTCCGTGTCCCTTATGGAGAGATGCGGTACAACCTGCATCTGAGGTGTAAAGCGCAGCTCGAATTCTGTGTATCGTCTTTCATAGTGCCAGTATTTTTGTTGCTTTAATGCTTACTTTTAAGTCATTTATTGGCATTCATGGTTCCATGATATACCTTTAACATCCATAGAACCTTTACGCTGCACTAAAGGTTTTGATAAAGGTTTTTTAAATTATTAAAGGGATAGTTCATCCAAAAATGTAAATTCTGTCATTAATTACTCACCCTTATGTCGTTCCAAACCCATAAGACCTTTGTTCTTCTTCGGAACACAAATTAAGATATTTTTGATGAATCCGAGAGATTTCAGACCCTGCATAGACAGCAACGCAACTGACACATTTAAGGCCCAGAAAGGTAGTAAGGACATCATTAAAATAGTTCATGTGACATCAGTGGTTCAACCTTAATTTTATGAAGCTACGAGAATACTTTTTGTGTGCAAAGAAAACAAAAAATAAATTTGTTTGCAATTTGTAAATAAAAAAGGTCTGCAACTGGGTGATTCTTGGAAGTTTTGTTGTACAACATAAACTGCACACACACACACCCCAAACTTTCTTATTAGTAAGTTACTTAGTTACTTTAGTTATTTGATTACTTATTACAAACAAATGTTTTTAAAAATAAACAACTGCTTCTGCAAACTGCAAAATTGGCGTATGGTTGTGTCTAATTAACGTTGAAGAGCAAAACGTCCAAGTATCACCATTTATATTTCCCACATACCTTTTTTTACTCATGAATTAAAAACCCATAGGAAAATCTTAAGGGAACCCATGGCAAATATAGTCTTCCTGAATTTGACTTCATGGCTGTAGCACTCTATTAGAAAATTCGATTAATTTTGAGGTTTCATTTTCATCTCGAATGCAAATGTTCTCAGATATTCCCAGATAAGAGCATCTGCCCAGCAGATGTCGAGGTTTTAATGGAGGTAGTAATGCAAACACAGACAGAATCCCCCCCAACTCCGACCTCCGAAGCCCCCAGAATGAACACAAGAGCAGTCCCTCAGCAGCCAAGAGCCTGACTTCACTCCCATCTCCCTCAAGCAGCGGCATTTCCGACACTGGTGGAGGAGAAAAGAGCTGGAAGTGGTTCAAAGAGTTGATGGGTTTGGGAGAGGACGAGCTTGTTGACGGTGGAGTTTGCTGACTCCGTCCATCTCAAGGAGTCTTGTGTTTGCAGTGGTGACGGAGCGGTGCGTTTGGGAGGGTTTCCAAGTGCAGGTGTGTGCACACGCACAGCTGTGAATGCCGTCCTCTGTCTGGTGACTCAAAACCGCACTGTCTCTCTGCCCGACTTGGATGCGTCCTCCGTGAGTAATTCGTCCCCAACCTCCTACGCTTCTCTACGACTCTTGATCACCCCAGGTTTCCTTTTGCACCCCTGCTGCGTTCTTTCATCCAGGTCAAAGATTACGACTTTTCTGCGTCATTCCTTCTGTCTACACTATGCCCTGCCTGGATCATTATCCATTTGTCTTTTTTTATCTCTTATCGTTGATCACTAGAAACATTCCTGTTTGTAATATATAACTGTTTAACTTCCCAGGCTTGGTACACTATGCATGACATAGCGCTTGCTTTTCCTGGCTACTAAAAGGTCCATTAGCCCCACTTTTCCCACTGTTGATAAATTGATGGGGCTGCATGCTAGTTTGTCACCTTGAACTTTATGGACAGACACTTATTATTTTATAGACACCATTTGCAGCACAGCTTTCCTTCTATAATTAGTTGCATACATTAAGACAAAGGGAATTTCCCTGGTGGAGCAGGCAAGAACTCAGGGCTACAGGCCCTTTTTTATAGCCCCACTCTTCACTACACCCGATGACACTTTTATTGAGCCTCAGGAACTTGGATGTTTCAGCCCTCTCGGCCAAAACTCTTTCCCCTCACTGTATGTTCTCTGGGGAATGATTGCCTTTTTGTGCGATCATGGCATATTTCTGAAAAACCATGAAAATGGGTCTTTTGAAATATGTAAACTGCTTTCTATTGGTCGTTGTGAGGTCACTGGCCTTGTTTCGTCGTGTGATTGGCAGGGAAAGCTCTGCTCTCGCTGGCCAGTTGATGATGGCCAAATTTGGATGATCTCACATGGACTGCATTACTGACGCACAGCTGTTTTACTGTGCGCTAATGGGTCATTTTAAAATGTAAGCCAATTTCCCAAAGCTTCAAAATTTGTGCATGAAATGTTGAACATTGAGCTCAGTGGGAACAATCTGAAAAAAACATTGAAGGGACACATTATAAACCTAATCTGCTTTGCTGGTGTATATAAATTATTTTACTTTTTTCTGACTAATTGTTACTAGTTGTACTAGAACATTTTTTATTTACTAGTTGTAACTGATTGGCTAAGAGGCAGACATTTTTTCTCCTTTTTATGTGTTTTATGTGCAATAATTTTTCTAGACTTTGTTGAGCACATTTTAATTTATGGATTAAAAGTAAATTTTAAACATTTGTTTTTTGGTGGTGGGTAGCAGGAAGAAAGTCAAATGTTAGGTTGATACAACTGTATTGATATCAAAAAAGTCTCATTTGTAGAATGAAATGAGAAAAATCTTGGGTTTTGCACAATGTTTTTATTATTTATTTTATTTTTTAATTACTTTTTGTTGCCTACAAAGGCAAAACACAGTGATTATAACAACACTGAAAGTACCAAAAATGGCTTTAAGGTCCTTTTTAAATGAATGGTTTAATTCAATAATTGATTGTTTGAATATCAATTTCACACTAAATTTGAGTATAGCTGAATCATCTGTCACAGATCATAGACATGATTCAATCCATAACTTAATTTTGACTAAATTTGTAGTTGTTGCATTTTGGCTTTGTCCAGAATCCACTCCTGATGTGACCATTTGGCAAATGCTTGGTCTTAAAATCACTTATTTATGTAACTAGCTACATTTGTTCTGTTGTCACTCAAACAAAACAAAACTCTTAAAATATGATGATTTTCCCCCTACAAAAAATCATGGGTGGGTGTGACTCCTAAAAACAGAAGTGGCATGTCCATGTCTTCCGTTATAATTGTTTTTCCATTTCAAGCCAATTATGATTTGCTCTGAGAAACAGTTGTGTCATTACCCTATTTTACAACCCCCACTTGATATTGTCTAAGAAGATACAATATTGAACAAAGGCTTGAAACAAAAGGCTCGAATCTCCTGTGATTGAGGACCACATACAGCGTGGCCTGCTTTATTGCCCCTCCCTCCTCACTGCCCCCTCGCTTTCATGCCCACTGCATTTCCTCACCAGTGTATGTGTAAATACGGGTGACCACCCCAACCGCGCATTATCCATTGTGTTTGTGAAGCCTTTGTTGTCTAACCAAACAAGGAAAAGGCTAGAAAAATTGTGGTGCTGGCGGTGGGCAGACATGTCGGAGGGGTGGATGGCAGTGCTGTGGTCCGGCTCCAGAGGGAAATGTGAAGGTCAGCTGGAAAAGGAACAATAACCTTCAAAACTCTCAGAGTAAGACAATAGAACAGCAGGGCCAGGACTGACGATAGTCACGCTTCTGTTTATTTACGTGTTTGGGTGCATCAGCATTGACCTCACTTTGTGAACAGGTCAGCTGTTGAACATCAAAACACATCTTCACCCCTCCACACACTCACATGCACCTCTGTTTATGTGTGTTGGCCAGTTTTAGATAGATGGACGTTGCATTGGGTGTGAGTGTGTTTACAGTAGTGGGCTCTGTTTGCAATATGAATTAATCTGTTGATAATTCTTTACAGTTCAGTGTCAAAAGTAATAGTTTTTAATGCTTTTTTATGCTTTAGTTAAAACCAGAAGCTTTGCTTCTGCTTTGTGTTTTTGGTTGCAAAATAACTATGAAGAAAATGAATAAGATATGTTCAAGGAACTGTTCAGTGAATAAAAGTTATTTGTTGGCATCTATGGTTCCAAAAAGAACCTTTAACTACCATGAAACCTTTCCATGCACAAAAGGTTCTTTACAGTGGAAAAAGGTTCTCAACATTATTAAAAAGTTCTTTACACTAAGAAAATGTAATCTTTTAAGAACTGTTCTCTGGGGAACCTAAAATGTTACTTCTATGGCATGGGTTCCCAAACTTTTTTGTCAGCTGAATCCCTTATACTTGAAAATATTTACTTGTAAGATTTTAAGCTAATATTTTAAGTACGACACGTTTGCATGTTCATGTAAATATAAAATATTTAATATTTTTCAGTAAGTCTTTTATTTTGTTTAAAGGGCTGCACGACTTGGCCAAAAAGTTTTTATTTTGGCAGAATAGTGGTAAAATGCTGTAAACTTTCTAAATGTTGGAAATTATAACAGTGTTTATGTGGTTAAATAAAGTGAACCGAATGCACACTGCATTCCCAAATGCATGTTAAACTTGCAGAGATGGAATTTGTGAGATGCAGCATTTAGCCTACTATGAACCGCATTGCTCTGAAAACTGTTTATTATAAGCGGCACGTGTAAATGAACACAGTGACACCCTTCACTCTGAAACACGCAATGCAACAGACTATATACTTTTTAAATTAAATCGCTTTATTTACGTGTTTGGGTGTATCAGCATTGACCTCACTTTGTGAACAGGTCAGCTGTTGAACATCAAAACACATCTTCACCCCTCCACACACTTACATGCACCTCTGTTTATGTGTGTTGGCCAGTTTTAGATAGATGGACGTTGCATTGGGTGTGAGTGTGTTTACAGTAGTGGGCTCTGTTTGCAATATGAATTAATCTGTTGATAATTCTTTACAGTTCAGTGTCAAAAGTAATAGTTTTTAATGCTTTTTTATGCTTTAGTTAAAACCAGAAGCTTTGCTTCTGCTTTGTGTTTTTGGTTGCAAAATAACTATGAAGAAAATGAATAAGATATGTTCAAGGAACTGTTCAGTGAATAAAAGTTATTTGTTGGCATCTATGGTTCCAAAAAGAACCTTTAACTACCATGAAACCTTTCCATGCACAAAAGGTTCTTTACAGTGGAAAAAGGTTCTCAACATTATTAAAAAGTTATTTACACTAAGAAAATGTAATCTTTTAAGAACTGTTCTCTGGGGAACCTAAAATGTTACTTCTATGGCATGGGTTCCCAAACTTTTTTGTCAGCTGAATCCCTTATACTTGAAAATATTTACTTGTAAGATTTTAAGCTAAGATTTTAAGCTAATATTTTAAGTACGACACGTTTGCATGTTCATGTAAATATAAAATATTTAATATTTTTCAGTAAGTCTTTTATTTTGTTTAAAGGGCTGCACGACTTGGCCAAAAAGTTTTTATTTTGGCAGAATAGTGGTAAAATGCTGTAAACTTTCTAAATGTTGGAAATTATAACAGTGTTTATGTGGTTAAATAAAGTGAACCGAATGCACACTGCATTCCCAAATGCATGTTAAACTTGCAGAGATGGAATTTGTGAGATGCAGCATTTAGCCTACTATGAACCGCATTGCTCTGAAAACTGTTTATTATAAGCGGCACGTGTAAATGAACACAGTGACACCCTTCACTCTGAAACACGCAATGCAACAGACTATATACTTTTTAAATTAAATCGCATGATGTATTGCAATTTCAGTTTTATTACTATTAATTGCGCAGCCCCATTTGTTTATTTTAATGTGACATTGGATTTAATTAAATATTAGCATTTCATTATTTTTGGCCTTTTGTATCACAATCCAGAATTTTTTCCTCACAATTCTAAATGTACATCTCACAATTCAGATTTTTTATTTTTTTATTATGAGTTTACTTCTCGCAATTTAGTTTTTTTTCCTGCCACGAAATAAAAAATAATTTCTTTATTTCGGTCTCACAATTCAGACTTTTTTCTTGCAATTATGAGTTTATAGCTCGCAATTCCATTTTTTGGCAATTCTAATAAAATTGCAAGAAAAAAGTCAGATTTGTGAGATGTAAACTAGGAATTTTGAGATATAAACTTCCGCCTCTTTTTTTTAATACTTTTTTTCTTTCACAATTCTAAGTTTATACTCACAAATTTCATCTGTGTTGTGAGTAGTGGTCGACCGATATATCGGCCGATATTTGGCATTTTTCAATTTAGCTGATAAGTTTTTCTGTTTGGCCGATGTGTTCGTGGCGGGACTTTTATTTTGACGGTGCTGAGAACGGCAGCGCCTGAACACACAGTGCTCACATTCCCCCTTTTGTTCGCTGTCATCGTTAACAGTTCTGTCCACAAACAGAAGTCTGTCTAATAATCAGATAGAACTGTTAAACAAAGGAATTAAAATGTATACAAAAAGTATTATAACGATTGCTTTTACATTGTTAGTAATAGAAAGGCAAACATTAGAATTCTTTCTCCTTTG
>NW_015660894.1:336243-351258 GCF_001515625.1 Sinocyclocheilus rhinocerous
CCAGTCCAGTCTGTGCTGAAACACTACTGTCAGTCAAACTATCGTGGGAGGGGCCTGTCTGTGTGACGTCACACAGACAGGCATCTGAGAACGGCTCAATTTGAGAAAGGGGAAAACATTTAACGAGATAAAAAAAAAAACACGGGGGGGATTTTTATTATTATAGGGTGGTTGTGTACACACACTGCCAACACACATATCAGTTCAAACAACTTGTAAAAGTGCATGTAGCATCCTATGACCCCTTTAAGGGTTCTGCTGGGTTTTGTCAGTGACTGAGTCTTTTATATTACAATACAAGAAACAGTGAACTTCTTCACACTAACATATAATTGTCATCCAGCTCTTCTACCCTTTAGACACGCAAAAGAAAACTCCCCAAAACACACACATGTGCAGGCAAGAACAGGCACACAGCTGTCCAGCTGTGCTCTCATGTAATAGGACTCTGTCAGCGGGTAGTTTTGTCTCTATGACTGACAGACTGCGGAGCATGAGGATGCACCTGGAATGATGCCACAAGAGATGCAACTGTAATGAAAATTACAGGGTGGAAAAAGGCCTCCTGCTCGACATTTTTCATTATGACAAAGTTGCAATTTTGCTTGAGGAGCACGTCAGGGTGTTTGGAAGACGTATGGAGACTGGCTGCTCTGCGTTAGGGAGAGTAGAGTCTCGCTAACCTCATTCTAACCTCTGCGCTGGCTAACCAGATGTTGGCTCTCATCCACTCGGCCTCAAAAATACTTGCTGTCCCCCCAACCCCTCCGACGGAAACATTTATTCGCTATTAGAATCTGTTGTCAGAAAGCGAGTCAATTTTTTTTACCACAATTCCATTTCTGGAATTCGGGAATTTCACAGCAAACAAGCTCTGGAGCCAAAAAAGTACATGGGGTTTTAACCGCAAATAGGCTTGTAGTGTTCTACAACCTTCATTCTCGTAGTTACAGGAAGTGAGATGCCTTTAATGAGGCAGAGCTGGAAATGGGCCCTAAAGGACCCGGGGGACTGCGGTGAGAAACACTCTGAAGGACAGTGCATGGAAAAGTGCCAGGGTAATTTTTAATTTAGTCTGGTTACGAGACATCCAAAACAGATCATTACGCTTGGCTCGGAGCGTTTCGCTGCAACTGAAGTATGGACACAAACAGAGCTGCCTAAATAACAGGAGCTGTATCACGCACTAAAACTTTAGATCAGCGGTTGTCGATTAGTGGATCATGGCCCAAAATTTGGTTGCACGTCTATTCTGACAGGAGGGACAAAACAATGCTTAATGTGAATGATAAAATGCAACTAGCCATATAATGGTTAGGGATGCGCAATATATCTGTATCGTATCAGTTCATTAAGACAATTTTGCAGATTTTTGTTAATTTACCTGCATCATTCCATATTGGATATTCAAATGTAACAATGTAGTCATCAATTGTTGAGTATGATTAATTACACTGTTGAATCAACAATGTAATCACACTGTACTTTTTACTTGCCTGAATTATTAAAAAAAAAAAAAAAATTATTTGAAAAATATTTGCGTACTGTACATTTTAATGTTGTGATACCTGATTTCACTTACTGTATCTGTAACTTATTTAGAAAGATTTTCTTTATCGCATTTTTTCAATTTTTTCATTTTTACTTTAAGCATTGTTTCAATATATTTGGTTTACACTCATTTACAGTTGTTGAGTATCATGTAATCATACTGTACATATCAATGTTGTGATGCCTGAATTCAGTTGTATCATTTAAAAAGACTGATTTTAGTGTTATTTGTATTTTATTTTCTTTATAATATTTTTCTGTCTTGTTTTAAGGATTTCTTTTTTATTTAATTTTATAATTTAACAAACTTATTTAGAAAGAAAATGTCTCTATTATATATATATATATATATATATATATATATATATTTATTTATTTATTTATGGATATTTTATTTATGGATATTTTATTTATGAATATTTTATTTGCGATTAATCATTTGTTACAGTTTGGCCACTTGCCTACTGGGCCTTAAAGGGATATTTCACCCAAAAATGAAGTTCTGTCATTAATTACACTCTGTCATGCCAAACCCGTAAGACCTTCGTTCATCTTCGGAACACAAATTAAGATATTTTTGATGAAATCTAAGATCTTTCTAATCCTCCATAGACAGCAGCGTAACTGACACGTTCAAGGCCCAGAAAGGTAGCAAGGACATCATTAAAATAGTCCATGTGACATCAGTGGTTCAAACGTAATTTTATAAAGAATAGAAAACAAAAATAATGACTTTATTCAACAATTTCTTCTCTTCTGTGTCAGTACTTTCGTGAACGCGTGTCAAAGACTGACATTGAAGAGAAGAAATTGTTGAATAAAGTTATTTTTGTTTTCACAAAAAGTATTCTCGTAGCTTCATAGCATTATGGTTTGAACCACTGATGTCACATGGACTATTTTAATGATGTCCTTCCTATCTTTCTGGGCCTTGAACATGGTAGTTGCATTGCTGTATATGGAGGGTCAGAAATCTCTCCGATTTCATCAAAAATATCATAATTTGTGTAGCAAAGATGAACAAAGGTCTTATGGGTTTGGAACGACACGAGGGTGAGTAATTAATAACAGAATTTTCATTTTTGGGTGAACTATCCCTTTAAGTGAGAACCCCTGTTTTAGATTAAACCTCTTTATTGAACTTCATAAATCAAAGCGTAGAAAAAGAGCAGTGTCAATTTTATTGTAAGACATCAGAGCAGAACGAGTATGGAGAACTTCTTCCCTATGCTGTGAACTGTTTCTGTCTCTTTCTGAGTTATGGAGGGTAGCTGGATAGTTCACGCTTTCCCTCAGATGTTGAGCTCTCCTGCTGGTGTTGTCCTTTGAGTGACGGGCAGCGGGGAGCCTGCGGAGTGAAGGCTGGGGCAGGTGACATGGGAGACGGCTTGTCGGGATATGATAAACATTAACACATCATAGAAGAGCCCTGTCTATTCCGATTGTTTCCTTTTCCTGAAGTTCCAGCACCAATTGCGCTGACAGGACACATGCTCAACATTTGGGAAAGAGAGCTGTGGATTTTTGTGTTTGTGCCAAGCATTACATACGTTTCATTTTCTCTTATTTTGTAAAAGAGAGAGAGAGAAAGTGCGAGAAGAAACCCTTCGAAGCAAGGCTGCGAGCTACACCCCCCACTCTTTCTCAAACAGCGTCTATTGAGTTTCAGCTCTTTAATTGCTTTGGCTCGGACCTTTGGTATTTTTTTCCTCTAGTTTTTTTTATTGTCTTCCTCTTTTCGTGAAAGAAGCGGAAGGCACTTTCGCACTGATAAAGAAAGAGCCGGTTAGCTGTGTTTTTTCTCAGTCTAAACTAATGGGAGTGTACACTACATTTGTTGAGTGGTTATATTGTTTCTGACTTGTGTCTGAGTTGACTGTGTAGGACATGCTTCTGTCCTAGAGATGTGTCACTTATATATACTTTCTTTATTTCTTTATTTCTGTGCTTCTGTTTTTTTCTGTGAGGTGCTACTCTCGCTGAGCTTTTTATTTTTTTATTTTATTTTATTTTTTATATTTTATTTTATGTTTCTTGCCGCAAAGGGACAGTGCTACCCAATGAGCTGTTTTGTTTTATCTTAATATTTTTTTTTATTTTATGATATTTTACAAACAGACCTTCCTGCTGTGAGGTGACAGTTACCCACTGATTTTACTTTACTTTACTTTACTTTACTTTACAGACCTTCTTGCTGTGAGGTGACAGTGCTGTCCATTATTTTATTCTATTTTATTTTCCAAGCAGACATTCTACCCAATGAACTGCTTTATTTTATTTTATTTTATCTTATTATTATTATTATATTTTTTATTTATTTTTTTTTTATTTTTTATTTTATGATATTTTACAAACAGACCTTCTTGCTGTGATGTGACAGTGTTACCCAATGATTTTTTAATTTATTTTTTATTTTTTTTTTATTTTTTTATTTTTTATTTATTTTTTATTTTACAGCTGTGTTTTTTCTCAGTCTAAACTAATGGGAGTGTACACTACATTTGTTGAGTGGTTATATTGTTTCTGACTTGTGTCTGAGTTGACTGTGTAGGACATGCTTCTGTCCTAGAGATGTGTCACTTATATATACTTTCTTTATTTCTTTATTTCTGTGCTTCTGTTTTTTTCTGTGAGGTGCTACTCTCGCTGAGCTTTTTATTTTTTTATTTTATTTTATTTTTTATATTTTATTTTATGTTTCTTGCCGCAAAGGGACAGTGCTACCCAATGAGCTGTTTTGTTTTATCTTAATATTTTTTTTTATTTTATGATATTTTACAAACAGACCTTCCTGCTGTGAGGTGACAGTTACCCACTGATTTTACTTTACTTTACTTTACTTTACTTTACAGACCTTCTTGCTGTGAGGTGACAGTGCTGTCCATTATTTTATTCTATTTTATTTTCCAAGCAGACATTCTACCCAATGAACTGTTTTATTTTATTTTATTTTATCTTATTATTATTATTATTATTATTTTTTTTTTTTAATTTTTATTTTATTTTATGATATTTTACAAACAGACCTTCTTGCTGTGATGTGACAGTGTTACCCAATGATTTTTTAATTTATTTTTTATTTTTTATTTATTTTTTAATTTTTAATTTATTTTTTATTTTACAAACAGACTTTCTTGCTGTGATTGCCAGTTATTAAATTAAATTATATTTTTTATTATTTTATTTTCCAAGCAGACATTCTTGCTGCTCAGTGACAGTGTTATTTTACTGCCATTATTTTGTATTACACTTTTTGAATACATTTGCCATGTAACAATTCTTATAGATGAACTGAAACTGTTTTGTTGTTTAACACTTTGCATTTGTTTTGCAGGTTTCAACTTCCTGTGATATAATCACACCATGCCTGAGGGAGCGGGCCGCGACAGCCAGAAAAAAACCAGCAACCAAGGTCAGATGCCACTCAGTTAATATCAATGTTTGGAAATCTGATCATAATGATGTAATATCTCAGTGAAAAGTCACTGACAGGAACCGCTCATTCATGGCCTCATTTTGAAGTTCCTTTGTTAACTTCTACTGTAAGTTGTGGTTGAGTTCAAAACCACAAACAAGAGCTTGGGAAAATGATGAAAGATATCTTTTCTGAGACATTGCACAATTTTCAATGGAGATAAGCCATCAAGCATGCCCAAGATAAGAGTGTCTATCAGGAATGAAATGCTAACAGTTATCAGGTTCAGATTTAGACGGGTGGTCTCCCTCTTGATATTTTTGGACCTGACAGGAACCGCTCATTCATGGCCTGATTTTGAAGTTCCTTTGTTAACTTCTACTGTAAGTTGTGGTTGAGTTCAAAATCACAAACAAGAGCTTGGGAAAATGATGAAAGATATCTTTTCTGAGACATTGCACAATTTTCAATGGAGATAAGCCATCAAGCATGCCCAAGATAAGAGTGTCTATCAGGAATGAAATGCTAACAGTTATCAGGTTCAGATTTAGACGGGTGGTCTCCCTCTTGATATTTTTGGACCTCAGCCTCTCCTACTTTACAAAGAATGGTTGCTTACATTAACAATTCAAACAAACTGAACACGACTGTTGGAAATGTGCTGACAGTCACAATTGTTTAGAGTTGGTCACCGCTCTTTGGATTGGGCTCTCTAAACAATTCGTGATTGAAATAGTTCTGATCATGAAATAGAGACCAAGTGGCACATTTATGTTTAGAAAGATAAGTCACATAGAATCTGGAATATGTCAAGTTGCTGTCAATATACTATGCATCCCAAAAGAGCAATACATATACCTTCAAATATATGTGGCCATTTTCAAATAAAAATGTCATAATACAAACATCTTTAGGCGTTTGACCCAAATCATGTCATCCAGACCTCAGCTGGCATGTGTTGAGCTCTGAGAACCTTTGGAGGGAACCGCTTGTATTTGGTTTCACCACTTCCTGTGACGGGGCCGTCAGGTGCAGACTGGCACGGCGTACAGGAAGTATCTCAACAGACGGATGAGCACTCAGATTCACAGATACAGATAAACATTCACTGCTTGAGCTCAGCTCCATCTTGTACTGTTATTTTGTGAGTCATTCCTGTTTTGCAGTACCTTTTGAACTCTTTTGAATGTCTGTGTTGGAATTTAAGAATGCATTTCTATAATATCAGACTTTCAGAGATATTCAGTGGTCAAGCTCAGGCACCGAAATGTTATTAATTCTAACTCTACACAATGGCAAGAAAATAGGGTTGAAGTTTTTTTTTTTTTTTTTGATATTGATTTCTGTTGTTTTCTCAATAAAAATTATGTCTTTATCTGGAGGAGGAGGGTGTTATTAAGGAACTCACTTGTGTTAACTTGTGCTTGCTTGTTCAATGGTTTGGGGTATGATTTTTTAGAGAAGTCAAAGCTGCATTTATTTGATCAAATGTACAGTAAAAATAGTAGTATTTTGAAATATTATTACAATTTAAAATACTAGTTTTTATTTAAATGTATATTTTAAAATGTAAATTATTTCTGTGATGGCTAAACCTGAATTTTCAGCATCATTTCTCCGATCTTCAGTGTCACATGATCATTCAGAAATCATTGTAACATGCTGATTTGCTGCTCAAGAAATTGATCAATGTTGAAAACAATTGTGCTGCTTAATATTTTTTGTGGAAACCGTGATACATTTTTTTTCAGGATTCTTAGAATATAAAGTTCAAAAGAACAGCATTTATTTAAAATATAAATATTTGTAAGATTATAAATGTGTTTGCTGTCACTTTTGATTGATTGAATGCGTCTTTGCTAAATAAAATTATTAATTTCTTTCAAGAAAAAAGGCCCCAAACCTACTGACTCCAAATATATACAACATTTTTTGGAGCCTGTTTTAGGATCATCAAGTTTGCGTTGTGACAATTTCCTCCTCCAGTTTTCATTTTCTTAAAAAAAAAAAAATCTTTATTTTAAGGTGAAATGTTTTAAACTAATTCAGTGGTTCCTTGTATTGTCTTGTTTCTCGAACACATAAATGCTCTTCAGTGTTTTCCGGCAAGGACTGAAGAGTTTGGCAGCTCTCTTATGGTTTTGCGGTCTGTGCGCTAATACACACCTAGACAGGAAGTCTCTCTATGAGAGAGAAGTGTGCAACAAGCCCAACTCACATTTTTTGTGCACGTTAGATATAGTGCATGGTTCCTGTTTGCTTTATGACTGATGAGGTCCTTTCAGTCTCTCCTGGAATATGAGTCATTTTCAGAAATCATTTGATGTCATTTGGTAGACGTTGGTAGCCATTTGCTTCGAATTAGTTATGAGTACTAACTAAACTACGTTGAGAAGACTGCATTGGTGGTCATTCCAGCTGATGCAGCAGTGCCTTGCAGATCAGGTATGTGATCTCTTCCTCTTGGCTTTCACTCGTCTGGCCAAACGATCTCCACAGACTGCCGTGATCGATATAACAGGCCTGATTCTCTGTTAGGTGAGCCTTGTTAGGCTCTTTATTGGAGTATGAATGGCTAAATAAAAGTGTGTAGATGATTTATGATGAAAATACCACAATTACTGGAAATCATAATAAGTACGTATCACTGACTAATAATTTATTGCAATTACGGACACAAAGATCAAATTAAGGTGGTTTTTTACATTGTTATTTACATAAGTGGATCGATGTCATTATGAAAATATAGGAAATTAGCTCTAATGTATTATTTCAGATTTCTAAAACAGCTGCACAATTCATCAAGTCATTCCATTTTCCATTAAGAATCATATAATTATGAAGAAAAGTATATATGTGTTGGCTCACGCACATGTTCATCAGTCTTATCTAGAGATGGTTAGGTTTTCTTGGACATCCTGACTGATTTATCCACTCTAATTCGTGCTTGGAGGCTCTTTAAACTTAATGTTGGGGATAACGAAATCCATAGGGATGAGGTTTTGGGTGAAGAACTCTGGGTGCTGATGGTTCTTCCATGCCACATGAAAGCTTCTGACTTCATGCCCAAGTAGTGACGGAGAACGCTGTCTGCTTTTGTTCCAGAGGATGCGCTGGGTTTACGTTGTCACACTTCATGCATCTGTCTGGCTGAATTTATGCTGCGCTTTGAACGTTCTCCTGAATGCTTTTGCACCCAGTACTTGAGATCTTGAGATAGGCATCAAACGAAAAGCAAAAGATGGTCATATTGGTGATGTATGTCGGGCCATGGAGGATTTTACAATCAGATTTTTTCATGTGCGACTGCTGCCATAGTGGTGCTGATCTTGGACTGGGGCCAGCAGAAGATAAACACATGCCTTCATGTACTTTGAGTGAGTTTAAATCAAATTCAGGCAATCAATATTACCGAAGTGCCTTCAAACCTTGTATGAACGGGAGAAAAGGCCACAAGCAGCTCCAGCTAACGGTCAGCTGGAATGCTTGATGGATGATAGGCAGACTTGGCGAGGAAGGGAGTGTAGAGAGCAACAGTCGACCGCGTCGCCCTGCCTGCTAGGTCAGAGGAAATGGAGGATTGTTCGTCTCCTAAAACTAAAACATTTCAAGTAATATTTAAAAAAGAAAAAACTATATAGATATATATTAAAAAAAAAAAAAATTAAATCATAGATTCATCATAACAACATAACATAACATATAACATAACATAACCAAAATAAGGAAACCCAAAAAGAAAAAAAAAAGAAGAACCCCCCCCCAGAATACCAGACCAAAGACAAGTAAAAAAAAAAAAAAGGAAAAGAGAGGCAATGTGAAGTATTTGATGAGTAATACGTTTTATTGATAATAAGAAATTAATAATAAGTATTAGGGCTGTGCGATATTGAAGAAAAAGACGATATGCGATAACTCATTAAATAATGCGATATGCGATACGATAATGCTTAAAGTGCCACATGCTCAGATGAGTCAGTTCTGTGAACTTCTATAACTATCTTGTGTCATATATATATATGGTTATTTGTATGTATGTATGTACCAAGAGTTCCTGTAAAACCACAACAAATTCCTTGTGTTTGCGCACACTTAAGTGGTGAATAAAGCTCATTCTGATTCTGATTCTAATAAGAAAGCACCCCTACAACAACTTCTGAAAGTGAACGGTAGTGTTTTACTCGAGCATTACATAAAAATGTAATTTTAACATTAGTGTAATCATTTTAACATGAGTTTAGGAACTGAATAATAAAAAGGAAAAATAAAACACTGCTTAGTATTTACTCTTTGAATTCAATATGCACTGATTCTTATTTAAGCTACAAAAGTTATTTAGGTAAGAGCAGTGAGTGATTTTCTCTTTGTCTTTTGTTCATGGCCCCAAACATTGCAAGCTGTAGCGATATGCATATTGCGATATGTACATTTGCGATATTTCGATAATTTCGATATATTGCACAGCCCTAATAAGTATTAAAATCTTTGATTTTTGCATGCAGACTTTGGTATGCTGAGCACAGCTTTGAAACACTGTTGAGATCTCTTCTGGACTGCACGCGAGTTTACTGGGGGCTTCAAGAAGCAGGAGATTTAAGCCAAAGTCAACATTTGCTCTGGTCTTGGAGAAACAATTGAGATATGAAAGAGATATCATTTGTGATTTTGCATAATAGTTCTTAATGTTGTATTAATGTCTTAGCGGGTTTTTTTTTTCATTCAGTAACCAAAAGTGCTGTATTATTCAGTGATCACTATTATCTTCACACTAAATTGTTTCTGTTTCTCTCTGCTGCAGCTGCCAAGCGCCCCTCCTCTGTGTCCTCGCTGAGTGGGATCGTGAGCCGTATGGCCTCCTCGGGGGGCGCATCCCACGGGAGCTGCACCTCTGTTAACACGGTGTGCTCTGACAGTGACCGCGGAGCCAGTCTCAGCTCCTCTGCCTCGTCCGCCTCGCTGCAGGATGGACACTCTTCCTCTTCCTCCTCATCACTCCCCTACGGAGCCGTGCCGGCCTACCCCGGGCCACAGCGCAATGGCTCCGACATCAGCCTGGACCTCACCCCTCTCTCCCTGCTGACAGGAGCCGGTCCCCTCCCTGCCTCCACAACACCGCTGCCCAAACTCACTCGTCTGGAGAGGGTGGCGCTGGAGATAGTGGAGACAGAGCAGGCCTACGTGAGGGACCTCAAGAGCATTGTGGAGGTAAGGACCAGACACATGCTGATCTCTGTTCCTACAATGTTTTGTACTGTAACACAAAAACAACGCTGAGCTAATGTTGAAGTAATGTTTTTTTTTTCAAAAAATTTTTACCTTGAAGGGATAGTTTACCAAAAATAATAAAAATTCTGTCATTTACTCATTCTAATATTGTTCTAAAACACATATGCATTTCTTTCTTCTGTGGAAACTTTTGAAATATCTTGAGGCAAGGTAGGCTCTTTTGACTTGACTGTCCAGATAACCCTAGAAACTCGAAAGCAACCCAGTAAAAACCACTCAGTACACCTAACAACAGCCTAGAAACCCCCCAAAACACAACTGTAAACAGCTACTGTTTCAACATCGTAGAAACAACCCAGAACAACACAACCTAGCGAGCACCTAGTAATATCCTAGAAACCATCAAAAAGCACCACAGCGAACAGTTAGCAAAACCTTAGAAGTCAGCCAGAACAACCTAGCAACAGCTTAGAAACCACCCAAAACCCCCGAGTGAACCGCTACTGTAGCAACACCATAGAAACCCAGGACTCCTTAGCAAGCCCCTAGCAACAGCCTACAAACCACCCAAAAATCCTGAGTGAACAGCTACTTTAGCAACACCATAGAAACCCAGGACACCTTAGCACGCCCTAGCAACAGTCTAGAAACCATCCAAAACACCACAACAAACAGCTAGCAACACCGTAGAAACCACTCAACCACCCACAACAACACAACCTAGCGAGCACCTAGCAACAGCCTAGAAACCACCAAAACGAACAGCTAGAAACACCATAGAAACCACCCAAAACAACTTAGCAAGCCTCAAGCAACAGCTCCTATAGCAACACCCAAGAAACTACCCAGAACAATCTAGCAAATATCTAGCAACAGTCTAGAAATCACCTAAAACACCACAGCGAACAGCTAGCAACACCATAGAAACCAGCCAGAACAACTAGCAACTTCCTAGAGACCACTTAAAACACTCTAGCAACCACATAGCAATCAATGGGAACCAATCACAGCACCCTAGCATGGTGGCGGTAAGGGTTTACATAGGCAAGAACACCAATTCTAATGTCTTGTGTTTTTTTATCAATATGAATGTTAAACTTAAATTAGATTACTTTAAAGGGCACCTATTATGCCCCTTTTTACAATATGTAATACAAGTCTCCGGTGTCCCCAGAATGTGTCTGTGAAGTTTCAGCTCAAAATACCCCATAGATAATTTATTATATCATTTTGAAAATGCCTAGTATGTTCCGAGCTGATAATCTAATGTTAAACCTATTAAAGGGGTCATATAATGCTACATGCACTTTTACAAGTTGTTTGAACTGAAATGTGTGTTGGCAATGTGTGTACACAACCACCCTAAAATGATAAAAATCCACCCAATGGTTTTTTGTTAATCTACTAAAATCTGAGCCGATCTCAGATGCCTGTCTGTGTGACGTCACACAGACAGGCCCCTCCCACGACAGTTTGATTGACAGTAGTGTTTCAGCACAGACTGGACTGGCGTCTTAATTTATTATATCATTTTGAAAATGCCTGTTTTGATTCTTGGAAGCAGAAACATGCTGTTTTTGTGCATGTCTCTTTAAATGCAAATGAGCTGCTGCTCCCCGCCCCCTTTTCACATCTGAGCCGCTGAAGACGCAGTGGATTATGTTTGTTTTTGAAGGGAATGCGCCCCCAATCTACATAAATGCGTCTGTTCGCGCGAATCATTCATGATCCAGCTTGAGTATAAGGTTTTTTAATGAATATTTGCAAATCGCCTTAACTAATAATGTGCTAATTAGCAAGTTTCACGATGAATGCGGATAAAGTAAACAGTCTCTCTGAGAGCGGCTCGGAAGAGAGGGGCGGGGTCAGCAGAGCTCATTAACATTTAAAGGAAAATGCTACAATTTATTATATCATTTTGAAAATGCCTGTTTTGATTCTTGGAAGCAGAAACATGCTGTTTTTGTGCATGTCTCTTTAAATGCAAATGAGCTGCTGCTCCCCGCCCCCTTTTCCAGAATAGCACTGTGCATTTACAGCTCGTACCTTGGACACTCATCTGAAAAAACATCTGTTTGGTTTTGATTATCATGTCTAATACGTTGAAATCATGCGTTTTAGAGCCATATTAGGTTGATTTTCTGATATAGGTTTTTCTGAGCACACACATCCAAAGCACACACACAGAAAGCGGCTGTCACGTGGCATGTGAGTACTAAACTAAGTTCTCTTTCATGTCTTATTGCGCTTAAATGGTTAAATACACACAAGTTTGTTAAAAACACATGAGTTACAAAAACAGTCGGATATGTCTGTGAAGGTAAACAGCTGGGAAAGACATTGAATGTTTATATTACATCTGTGCTATGACCCTTTTAAAATGTTTTTTAAAAGCACATTGCTCCATAGCGCCATCACTTTACAGTGTCGCAATGACCATCATTTGTCAGTGCCTCACTCCTCAAAGTTAAATGAGTGTGTAGATGACACGAAGCGGCCAACATAAGCTACATTAAAAACAGATGGGCACTATTTGAATGGGTTCCTATGGAGACCGGAACAGAAGAGCATCCAATTGGAAGTTAGAATTCGTAATGGCGTCGCTCATTGTTTGCTCAGGAAAAGGTCTATACTGCTGTCTACGCTGTTAATATGACCCAAACAATAAAATAAAAACAGAAAATTACTCGCTGGTCTGGACGGAATAACTTCTATAGCTTTACTAAGAAGACGTTTTTTACTTGAATGTTGCTTTTAAATGCTCTTGCGTGAAGATACACAAGATACACATTGTGCGGCACACTCAGGGCAGGGTCTCTGCTAATACGGCAGTGTCCGTCAACAGTAGTGGCAGTAGTGGGTAAAATGTGACATCACATTTTACAGATTTTGCAAACGGATTGTTCTGAGACACTGCTTATGATTTATGGGGATTAAAAAAAGGAGCAGGTGGATTTTTATCTTTATAGGGTGGTTGTGTACACACACTGCCAACACGCATTTATGTTCAAACAACATGTAAAAGTGAATTTTGCATAATAGGTGCCCTTAAAAAAAAAATCTCAGAATGACTGCGGAATGAATACTATTATTTTTGCTGGTCCAAAGCCACCCAGGTGGTGCTGCATTCTTTTTGAGCTCTAGGATTGCTCAGTCACAGAAGCTCATCCAGATCAGCATTTCTACCATCTCTTCACCCGCCGCCCACCCTGTATGTAATCCAGGACTCATATAACAGACAGCAGAGAAAGCTGAACCCTTTCCCTGTGCCAGCGGCGATTTAAAATGTGATCATTGTGAGATTCTGTTGTGCCATTCATCACACATTCAGGTGGAGCAAAGGAGGTCATGGCACTGGATGAAAGCTGCAATAAATTCAGACTGTCACTTCAAACGCATGCACAGCACTGATCCGGGACAATAAGAAGGCTGTTGCTCAGCATTTCAAACACACGCACACACAATTCAGAGCGTGCTGTAAATATAAGAGATTCTTTGTGGATGCTTTTCAACACATTCATCAAATTTCCATGCACATGTTGCTGGAAGATCAGACCTCTACTGTGACCTCCAACGGGGGTCATGGACGTGCACCAAGACATGTTATGCCCTGTTCACATGGGCAGCGGTTTTATTGGCACAAGTTGCTTAATGTTAATTAACTATTTTTTATCACTTTTTTTCAAAAGTGTGTATTATTACAATTTGCGGTTTCATACTATTGACAGCACTTATTATAAATAGAAATAAATAAATAAGCTGTTTTCTCTCTTAAATGTTTATGCATCTAACATTAATAGCAAGCAAAATAAAATAAAAAGATATGCATAAATATGACAACTTAATATAATGTAAATATTAAGTAACAATATAAAATACATTAACATTATTTAATAATTAATAACTATAAATGGGATATATAACCAATCAAATTTCATCATATTTTGGGGTCCATGGCATAATTTATTTATTAAAAAAAAAAATCTGGATTAAAACTGTGCAGGTTTAGCTTGATTGGTGCTGCTGCATGGGCCTGGAGAGAGAAGTGAAAGTTGTCTGTCATGAGTGACAGGCTCATTGTGAACAGCCTTTGAACTCATGGGAATATTGCCAGTGCCAGCCATCAACAGGTGTGCGTGAATGTACTGTATAGTATGTGTGTGTTATCCTTTGTATCTGTGACTGATTGATTGCAGAGGCTCATGAGTACATAGGCCGGAGGTTGGGGAATGCCTGAAATGTTACTCCTTTTCCCTTTTGCTGATGGTTTATTTGAAGCTGAGCTTTTCATAAGCCAATAAAAAGAGAAGGCATGCAAGCTTATGCTGCTTTATGAAAAGATGCCTTCAGATCAAATAGCCATAAATTGGTTGTCGAAAGACGCGGATCATGCCGAGGAATGCTGCTGTTTTATCAATCTGTGGTCTCAAAATGGAGGCTGAGTGGTGGATGGTTTTGGGGACATAGTCCTGACTCTGGGATATGTGTGTATGATGTCTGATTGGAGTCATACCGAGGCAGGCTCAGCTTCTATTAGTAAGAGCCGTCTGGATTTGATAGAAAGCGTAACAAAGAATGATGTCAAGCTAGCTGGAAACAAGATGAGCGTGAGCTCACAGTGCACGGCTTTGCTGTGTGTGACTGTTGTGCCTGGTGTTGTGTGGGTTATTATTAGTTTGTGAAGTGTTGTTTGGTGACATTCAGGTGCGGTGGCTTTAGCTCCTGTGTGTGTGTTGATGTGGGGAGCATTTAGGGGAGCAAGACTGAGAGATTCCCCTTTTTTTCAGTTGCATTTCAGCCAAATAGGACAGGAAATTGGGGGA
>NW_015660894.1:352783-360238 GCF_001515625.1 Sinocyclocheilus rhinocerous
GGTGTCCCCAGAATGTGTCTGTGAAGTTTCAGCTCAAAATACCCCATAGATAATTTATTATATCATTTTGAAAATGCCTGTTTTGATTCTTGGAAGCAGAAACATGCTGTTTTTGTGCATGTCTCTTTAAATGCAAATGAGCTGCTGCTCCCCGCCCCCTTTTCCAGAATAGCACTGTGCATTTACAGCTCGTACCTTGGACACTCATCTGAAAAAACATCTGTTTGGTTTTGATTATCATGTCTAATACGTTGAAATCATGCGTTTTAGAGCCATATTAGGTTGATTTTCTGATATAGGTTTTTCTGAGCACACACATCCAAAGCACACACACAGAAAGCGGCTGTCACGTGGCATGTGAGTACTAAACTAAGTTCTCTTTCATGTCTTATTGCGCTTAAATGGTTAAATACACACAAGTTTGTTAAAAACACATGAGTTACAAAAACAGTCGGTTATGTCTGTGAAGGTAAACAGCTGGGAAAGACATCAAATGTTTATATTTGATCTATGTATTAAGTGACAACAGCGTAATATACAGTATCTATAGACATTATTCCTGAACACGTAAGTCACGCCTGACTCTTAACCAGAAGGATGCTTTGCATTTCAGGTCGGCAGTGTTTCTAGTATGTTCCGAGCTGATAATCTAATGTTAAACCTATTAAAGGGGTCATATAATGCTACATGCACTTTTACAAGTTGTTTGAACTGAAATGTGTGTTGGCAATGTGTGTACACAACCACCCTAAAATGATAAAAATCCACCCAATGGTTTTTTGTTAATCTACTAAAATCTGAGCCGATCTCAGATGCCTGTCTGTGTGACGTACTCCTCAAAGTTAAATGAGTGTGTAGATGACACGAAGCGGCCAACATAAGCTACATTAAAAACAGATGGGCACTATTTGAATGGGTTCCTATGGAGACCGGAACAGAAGAGCATCCAATTGGAAGTTAGAATTCGTAATGGCGTCGCTCATTGTTTGCTCAGGAAAAGGTCTATACTGCTGTCTACGCTGTTAATATGACCCAAACAATAAAATAAAAACAGAAAATTACTCGCTGGTCTGGACGGAATAACTTCTATAGCTTTACTAAGAAGACGTTTTTTACTTGAATGTTGCTTTTAAATGCTCTTGCGTGAAGATACACATGGCGGATTGTGTGCGGCACACTCAGGGCAGGGTCTCTGCTAATACGGCAGTGTCCGTCAACAGTAGTGGGTGGGGCCTGTAAAATGTGACATCACATTTTACAGATTTTGCAAACGGATTGTTCTGAGACACTGCTTATGATTTATGGGGATTAAAAAAAGGAGCAGGTGGATTTTTATCTTTATAGGGTGGTTGTGTACACACACTGCCAACACGCATTTATGTTCAAACAACATGTAAAAGTGAATTTTGCATAATAGGTGCCCTTAAAAAAAAAATCTCAGAATGACTGCGGAATGAATACTATTATTTTTGCTGGTCCAAAGCCACCCAGGTGGTGCTGCATTCTTTTTGAGCTCTAGGATTGCTCAGTCACAGAAGCTCATCCAGATCAGCATTTCTACCATCTCTTCACCCGCCGCCCACCCTGTATGTAATCCAGGACTCATATAACAGACAGCAGAGAAAGCTGAACCCTTTCCCTGTGCCAGCGGCGATTTAAAATGTGATCATTGTGAGATTCTGTTGTGCCATTCATCACACATTCAGGTGGAGCAAAGGAGGTCATGGCACTGGATGAAAGCTGCAATAAATTCAGACTGTCACTTCAAACGCATGCACAGCACTGATCCGGGACAATAAGAAGGCTGTTGCTCAGCATTTCAAACACACGCACACACAATTCAGAGCGTGCTGTAAATATAAGAGATTCTTTGTGGATGCTTTTCAACACATTCATCAAATTTCCATGCACATGTTGCTGGAAGATCAGACCTCTACTGTGACCTCCAACGGGGGTCATGGACGTGCACCAAGACATGTTATGCCCTGTTCACATGGGCAGCGGTTTTATTGGCACAAGTTGCTTAATGTTAATTAACTATTTTTTATCACTTTTTTTCAAAAGTGTGTATTATTACAATTTGCGGTTTCATACTATTGACAGCACTTATTATAAATAGAAATAAATAAATAAGCTGTTTTCTCTCTTAAATGTTTATGCATCTAACATTAATAGCAAGCAAAATAAAATAAAAAGATATGCATAAATATGACAACTTAATATAATGTAAATATTAAGTAACAATATAAAATACATTAACATTATTTAATAATTAATAACTATAAATGGGATATATAACCAATCAAATTTCATCATATTTTGGGGTCCATGGCATAATTTATTTATTAAAAAAAAAAATCTGGATTAAAACTGTGCAGGTTTAGCTTGATTGGTGCTGCTGCATGGGCCTGGAGAGAGAAGTGAAAGTTGTCTGTCATGAGTGACAGGCTCATTGTGAACAGCCTTTGAACTCATGGGAATATTGCCAGTGCCAGCCATCAACAGGTGTGCGTGAATGTACTGTATAGTATGTGTGTGTTATCCTTTGTATCTGTGAAAAGGAGCAGGTGGATTTTTATCTTTATAGGGTGGTTGTGTACACACACTGCCAACACGCATTTATGTTCAAACAACATGTAAAAGTGAATTTTGCATAATAGGTGCCCTTAAAAAAAAAATCTCAGAATGACTGCGGAATGAATACTATTATTTTTGCTGGTCCAAAGCCACCCAGGTGGTGCTGCATTCTTTTTGAGCTCTAGGATTGCTCAGTCACAGAAGCTCATCCAGATCAGCATTTCTACCATCTCTTCACCCGCCGCCCACCCTGTATGTAATCCAGGACTCATATAACAGACAGCAGAGAAAGCTGAACCCTTTCCCTGTGCCAGCGGCGATTTAAAATGTGATCATTGTGAGATTCTGTTGTGCCATTCATCACACATTCAGGTGGAGCAAAGGAGGTCATGGCACTGGATGAAAGCTGCAATAAATTCAGACTGTCACTTCAAACGCATGCACAGCACTGATCCGGGACAATAAGAAGGCTGTTGCTCAGCATTTCAAACACACGCACACACAATTCAGAGCGTGCTGTAAATATAAGAGATTCTTTGTGGATGCTTTTCAACACATTCATCAAATTTCCATGCACATGTTGCTGGAAGATCAGACCTCTACTGTGACCTCCAACGGGGGTCATGGACGTGCACCAAGACATGTTATGCCCTGTTCACATGGGCAGCGGTTTTATTGGCACAAGTTGCTTAATGTTAATTAACTATTTTTTATCACTTTTTTTCAAAAGTGTGTATTATTACAATTTGCGGTTTCATACTATTGACAGCACTTATTATAAATAGAAATAAATAAATAAGCTGTTTTCTCTCTTAAATGTTTATGCATCTAACATTAATAGCAAGCAAAATAAAATAAAAAGATATGCATAAATATGACAACTTAATATAATGTAAATATTAAGTAACAATATAAAATACATTAACATTATTTAATAATTAATAACTATAAATGGGATATATAACCAATCAAATTTCATCATATTTTGGGGTCCATGGCATAATTTATTTATTAAAAAAAAAAATCTGGATTAAAACTGTGCAGGTTTAGCTTGATTGGTGCTGCTGCATGGGCCTGGAGAGAGAAGTGAAAGTTGTCTGTCATGAGTGACAGGCTCATTGTGAACAGCCTTTGAACTCATGGGAATATTGCCAGTGCCAGCCATCAACAGGTGTGCGTGAATGTACTGTATAGTATGTGTGTGTTATCCTTTGTATCTGTGACTGATTGATTGCAGAGGCTCATGAGTACATAGGCCGGAGGTTGGGGAATGCCTGAAATGTTACTCCTTTTCCCTTTTGCTGATGGTTTATTTGAAGCTGAGCTTTTCATAAGCCAATAAAAAGAGAAGGCATGCAAGCTTATGCTGCTTTATGAAAAGATGCCTTCAGATCAAATAGCCATAAATTGGTTGTCGAAAGACGCGGATCATGCCGAGGAATGCTGCTGTTTTATCAATCTGTGGTCTCAAAATGGAGGCTGAGTGGTGGATGGTTTTGGGGACATAGTCCTGACTCTGGGATATGTGTGTATGATGTCTGACTGGAGTCATGCCGAGCCGGGCTCAGCTTCTATTAGTAAGAGCTGTCTGGTTTTGATAGAAAGCGTAACAAAGAATGATGTCAAGCTAGCTGGAAACGAGATGAGCGTGAGCTCACAGTGCACGGCTTTGCTGTGTGTGACTGTTGTGCCTGGTGTTGTGTGGGTTATTATTAGTTTGTGAAGTGTTGTTTGGTGATATTCAGGTGAGCTGGGTTCAGCTCCAGTGTGTGTGTGTTGATGTGGGGAGCGTTTAGGGGAGCAAGAATGAGAGATTCCCCCTTTTAGTTTCAGCTGCATTTCAGCCAAATAGGACAGGAAATTGGGGGACGAGGGGGGCTTGGCTGTAGTCCCCATTATGGGGCACAAGCGGAGATGGAGAGGGGCTGCTCATGAGAGAGAGGAACCGACTCCTGTTCCAAACTCCAAACTGACCTAGTTTCTCAGACAAAGACTCTGAGAGTGTGTTCAACTTCTGTTACAATCTCTCTCTCTCTATTGTCTGCCACCTTTCCAAACTTCCTCTCGTAGATAATGTTTCCTTTCTTTCTTTCTTTCTTTCTTTCTTTCTTTTTCTTTCTTTCTTTCTTTCTTTTTCTTTCTTTCTTTCTTTCTTTCTTTCTTTCTTTCTTTCTTTCTTTCTTTCTTTCTTTCTTTCTTTCTTTCTTTCTTTCTTTCTTTCTTTCTTTCTTTCTTTCTTTCTTTCTTTCTTTCTTTCTTTCTTTCTTTCTTTCTTTCTTTCTTTCTTTCTCTTTGTTCATCAGTCTGTTTGTCTGTCTTTTTCATCTGTCAGTCTGTCTTGCCACCTTTCCAAACTTCCTCTCGTAGATAATGTTTCCTTTCTTTCTCTTTCTTTCTTTCTTTCTTTCTTTCTTTTTCTTTCTTTCTTTCTTTCTTTCTTTCTCTTTGTTCATCAGTCTGTTTGTCTGTCTTTTTCATCTGTCAGTCTGTCTTTTTCTTTTTGTCTTTTTATGCCCTTCCTCTGTCTCTCTTTTTTAAGTCTGTCTGTCTATTTGTCTTTTTGTTTTATTTGTCTTTTCTTTCTTTCTCTCTCTTTGTTCATCAGTCTGTCTGTCTTTTTCTTTTTGTCTTTATTATATTTTCTTTTTTTCTTTTCTTTGTCTGTCTTCCTGTGTGTTTGTCTGTCCTTGTTTATTTTCTGTCTGTCCTTTCTTTCTTTCTGCCCTTCTGTCTCTTTTTTTACACTGGCTGTCTGTCTTTTTTATTTCTATTTTTTTATTTTATTTTATTTTCTGTCCTATCTATCTATCTATCTATCTATCTATCTGTCTATCTGTTCTTTTTGTCTTTATTATATTTTCTTTTTTTCTTTTCTTTGTCTGTCTTCCTGTGTGTTTGTCTGTCCTTGTTTATTTTCTGTCTGTCCTTTCTTTCTTTCTTTCTTTCTTTCTGCCCTTCTGTCTCTTTTTTTACACTGGCTGTCTGTCTTTTTTATTTCTATTTTTTTTATTTTATTTTATTTTCTGTCCTATCTATCTATCTATCTGTCTATCTGTCTATCTGTCTGTCTGTCTGTCTGTCTGTCATGTCTCTCTTGAGGCTCTCTCTTTTATCTCTTTTATCTCTTTTATCTCTTCTCTTCTCTTCTCTTCTCTTCTCTTTCTTAGTGTTTTCTCTCATTCTGGTCCATATCTTATATGTGAACATTTATGTTTTTCTTTTTGCCAGACTGACTGTCATAACACACTTCATGTATGCTCTAGTAAGCCATTTCGGTCAGATGGCATCTGCCAAGAAAATGTGCACATAACTTATGGTTCCTTTGTCTGTGGCTGGTCCCGCTTGTCTTGCACACTCTGCTTTCATAACTCACAATGTAATCCTCAGATTTCCCCTCACCTCCTGGATTTTCACTCTTCCCAGAGTAGCTGTGTCATCACTCATCTCTTCATCTAGCGCTCCAGTTTTGCCTTCTCATGAGCGCCGTTCGTTCAGGGGAATTCTCTCCGGTCTACAGCTGAGTGTAAATCACCGTAATTACAGTGTCCGTGTTCCCCTGCCTTGTAAAGGTGCTGAATGCGCCAGTCCCTTATTTTCTGGCTCATTTTGCCCCCTCCTCAGCATGTTTGCCTTCCCAGACGCCTTGTGGCTCTGGAAACAAACAGAAGAGGAAAAAAGACCCCACTTTTTACAGTCCAGGACTGTAGAGGCACAGGGAAAGAGCCCCTTATAAATCCAGACCGCTGTCTTACAGGACTCATATGGTTTGTTTATTTGTACCTGTTTATTGTAGCAGTTCAGTTTGAGTCTTTGTTTTAGTTTGTTTTGCCTGGTGACCTTCTTTTGTTGGCTCCAGTGTCTGTAGTTTCTCTCAGGAGATTGCCATTCTTGGCACTTTCCCGTACTTTAGTCCGTTGCAGTCTGGTGGAATTTGTTTGTCTATGTTGGCTTGCTGGTTTTGGTCCCGGGGCTTGGTTATTAAGGGTTAATGAGGCCAGGCACTGATAAACGGACTTGATAAATAGTGCTGTTTAACTCTGCAAGCCCAACAGCCAGGAACCAGACCACTCCTGAGACCATTTGCCTCTGCTCTATTTTGGTTTTTGGCATCTGTTGGACACAAAATAGGCTGTAAAATATGATTAACTTTCTAATTTAATGCAAAACGCCTTTTACTCATTAAGGCAAGAATGTATCTTCTTAACGGCAACATTATTATGATTATAGTGTTGGAAAACCACTTCAAGCTGGAAATCTCACTACCCAAGGTTGTTGGTTTAGTATAAATGATAGCTAATTATTAAGCTATGCAATAGATCTTTTTTAAGGAAACATTCTGGGTTTAGTACAAGTTAAGCTCAATGGATATTGTGGCATAATGTTGATTATCACAAAAAACAATGTAGACTCTTATTTTCTTTAAGAAAATGATGACGCATTTGCAGCGAATGAAAATGGAGCCCCTTTTTGAGGATTTAAAAGCAAAAATGTGAAGCACTTTATAAAAGCACTAACATTGTAAAGTGTATGTATTATTTGAGCTGTAAGTTGCTCTTGAGATTTTTGCAGTCATTTTAATTTGAAAAATTGGATAATTACCATTAAAAATTGTGAGATTGGTAAGATGTTTTTTTTTTTTTTAACAAGAAGTCTCTTATGCTCACCATTAAAAAAAAAAAAAAAAAACAGTACAAATAAGTAATATTGTGAAATGTATTACAATTTGAAACAACTATTCTCATTTTCAATATATTTTAAAATGTAATTGATTTCAAACATGAATTTCAACAGCCATTACTTTAGTCTTCAGTGTCACACTTTTTTTTTTTTTTTTTTTATTGTGATTGTTTGCTAAGTATCCCCTAAGGATTGCTGTTG
>NW_015660894.1:360272-376038 GCF_001515625.1 Sinocyclocheilus rhinocerous
TTTAGTCTTCAGTGTCACATTTTTTTTTTTTTTACTGTGATGACATTTACTATGATTTTTAGTGATGAAATCACTTAACTTTTTTTGTATAAAGTTACACTACTGTTCAAAAGTTTATGGTCAGTAAGCGTAATATTTTTTATATTTTTGTATGAATGATTCTTATGAACAATAGCGTAATACAGAAAAGGTTAGTTTATTACAGTAAAATCATGTTAACATGCATATCATTTACGTCTTTTGGCAAAACTGTTGAAACCAGAATTATTTTGATGTCTCGTATTGGCTCTTTTCACTTCCATCCTACGTTTCTCACTGTGACCCAGATCTTCCTTAAACTTTAACCCAGTGGAACTGCTTCCCTTTAACTCCGTATTAACCAACCACTTCAAAACTGAGAAAGTTGGTGACCCCGATTCTCTGTTCCTCAGCAGGCGGCCCAAACCTGCCAGTATTTTACGTGTCATGATGATCAGGCAGTTTTCTCATGAGACCAGCTTATGACTTTTTTCGAGGTCAGAGGTGAAAGAGCAGAGAGAGAAAAGATAAATATTGTTAGAGGGGCTCCTTTTAACCACTGTATTAGTTGCATGCTTTGCTTTCCTGCACCGCTTTGTATGTTTACTCTGAAGATCATTGAGGGGCTCAAGTGTGGCGTCCATGGTAATTACATTACAGCGATTCTTGGTGTCGAGAGAGATCATTCAGGGGTGAGAGTCACGTCCTGCTGTGTCGGAACTATTTATAGTGTCTTTATAGTCCATGAGTTATGAATCACCTCAGTGTTTGCAATGGGAAAATGTAATGGAATAGAGGTACTTCACCAATTTCACAGGTCTCACAGGAGTTTTCTGAATCACTAACAAGCAAAGCAAATTCAAGTGTGAAAATGCCTAGTATGATTTCTGTGAGGTCATCCACGCTCAATTTTCTCGCTTTCTCGCTCTCAGGACTATCTTGGCTGCATTATTGACTGTGGCGACTTGCCTCTCAAACCCGAGGAGGTCAGCACCCTCTTCTGCAACATCGAGGACATCTATGAGTTTAACAGGTGGGTGTCTTCATTCTTGATGTCTGTCTGGGTGGCAGCGGTGTCTGTTGAATTTGTCTCAAACACAATGACTGGCCTGGGTCCTGGTCTGTCCCACCATGAGGGACAGTGTGCAGATGTCTGCCAAGAGCGAGTATACGCCATTTCTGATGCACTCCAGCAGACTGTCCCTGGACTGTTGTAGTTGATCTGGAATGCTCTTCAGGAGACGTTTTCTCAGCCGTCGTCATAACTTAAGCTCTTTTTAAAAGACATGCAGCATATGGTTTATTACATTGCGACTTCATGCATGGTCCACCGAACAATTTAGTCAGTCTTGTTATGTGTCTGTTTCACACTGTTTATTGCAAATGACACTCAGTGTTTATTTCAGACTCGTACGCATGGTTTAGCCCAGAGGTTTCTAGTTGGTGGGTCGCTGCTACTTGCCACTCACATATCCTGTTTTTACATAATTCTCTTTCTTGGTTCACCTCCACTCCACATCATCCCTCTAATGACATTAGGCAGTTTCGAAATTGAACATGGCGCCTTACTGCCAGCTCTTGTGGGAAATGATCTTGGCTGTGCTTCAAACAGAAAATCTTAAAAACTCTTGGGTGTCCTCATGACCTTATTTAATATAACTTCCTTTAATAAAATGGCAGGAGTTTTCTTCCCATCGCAGCAGCTTTTGGCCTCTGCTTGAGATTATATTGGCATGTAATGAGTAGAATGAGTTATTAGTTTTTAGGAATACCATTCTTAAAGGGATAGTTCACTTATAAATAAATGATCTTTCATAATTTACAGTTTGTAGCATCCACAGGCTGTCAAGCTCCAAAAAATGACAAAAAAGCACCATATAAGCAGTCCATACTGTATTACTACATTACTTTTTAAAAAGTTTGGGGTCGGTAAGCTTATTTATTTGCCTCTAAATGATTAAATTTTTTTCTTATGTGTTTAAAGTGTCTTATACTCACCAAGGCTGCAATTATGTGATTAAAATTACAGTAAAAACAGTAAAATTGTGAAATATTATCGCAATTTAAAATAACTGTTTTCTTTTTTAATATATTTAAAAATGTAATTTATTCCTGTGATGGCAAAGCTGAAATTTCAGCATCATTACTCCAGTCTTCAGTATCACATGATCAGAAATCATTGATATGCTGATTTGCAGCCTAAAAACATTTCTTATTATTATCGATGTTGAAAACAGTTGTGCTGCTTAATATTTTGGAAACCGTGATAATGTTTTTTTTTTTTTTTTTTAGAATTCTTTAATGAGTAGAACGTTCAAAAGAACAGCAACTTTTATTTATAAATCTTTTGTAACATTGTAAATATCTTTACTGTCACTTATGATCAAATAAATGTGTCCCAGTTGAATTAAAGTATTTATTTCTTTGTAAAAAAAAAAAAAAAAAAAATTTTTTAAATATAAATATTTTCAAATATCTTTACTGTCACTTTTGATTTTTTTATTTTAATTGACCTTGTTGAATTAAAATATTAATTCCTTTGTATAAAAAAATATCAAACTTTTGAACAGTAGTTTGTATATTCCAATTCATCTGAAGCCATATGCTATATTTACGTGATTAATAGACTGAAATTTAAGTCACTCTAAAATTAATTCAAATCATTCATTTAACTCAGCATGCAGCCCTCAAATCATATGAGAATGAATAATGGCTGAAATTTGGTCTGTTCATCCCACAAAGCTTCATGTTTATGAAAAACAGGGAGTTGGAAATTATTCAATATTTCTTTGATTGTGTTCAGGGAAAGAATAACAGCATGTGGGTTTGTAACGACAAAGATGGTGAGTAAATGATGACAGAATTTTCATTTCTGAGTGAACTACCCCCTTAAATCAGCTCTAGTGCCTCTGTAGTTGTTAAGACTATATAAAATGAATGACTGACCTTGTTCTTCCCCTCTTTCTTATAGTTTAAACACACAAAGGCTCTCTCTTTGTCTGTTCTTACTCTTAAAAGCCCTCTGCTCATTGCTGTAGAATGTAGCCCCTGTATTCAGACTTGATTCTGTTGAGTCTACTTTCTTGGCACCGGTCAGAGCTTTAGGACACATACAGATGTCATGTTCCTCTTAGCCAAAGCAGCCGGGCTCCGAGGTAGAGCTCAGGCCCCTGTGGTGAACGAGCCACACATGACCTGTCAGAGAGTGAGGGTGCAGCCAAGCGAGCAGTGCATCCTGGGACAGCAGACAGGACTTATTTTGTTCCCACAGACATCTGTCCAGTTATAGTGAAGCATTGTAAATTGTGCCTTTGCACTGGAATGCTGCATTTGTCTTTTGCAGCGACTGCAACAGAACAGGCTGTTTTTGCTGGCTTGGGAATCTCCTCTCTATTTTGCAGTGATGAAAACATTCCACTGCTGACTCATTCTTGTGTTTTGCAATAGTTCTTTTAAAACCTTATTATCAGTTCTTATTGTTCTAGGTTTATTTTAGCATTTGTAATCGCACCCTTATGTTTTTTCCCCTTTCTGATGGCCTTAAATGGGTGTTAAAACTTCAGGGTCAGCTACATGGCACATTGTCCTCAGTGACTCTTCAGAATAGACCTTTTTAAAGCCATACTAAATACATAATAAATATACACTTTCAAAACTTTGGGGTTCAAAGTTTTTGAGCTGTTTTTTTTAAAGAAAATAATACTTTTATTCAGCAAGGACACATAAAATTGATCAAAATGACAGTAAAGACATTTATGATGTTACAAATCCCATACTAAATACATAATAAATATACACTTTCAAAACAGCAAGGACACATAAAATTGATCAAAATGACAGTAAAGACATTTATGATGTTACAAATTTCAGTTTTAAATAAATGTAGTATTTTTGTACTTGAACTTTGAACTTTCTATTCATTAAAATAATCCTGAAAAAACACCATTTCCACAAAAATATTAAGAAGAACACTGATAATAATAAATGTTTATTAAGCCCAAAATAAGCATATTACAGTGATTTCTGAGGGCTCATTTGACCCTGAAGACTGAAGACCGAAGACTGGCTGCTTAAAATTCAGCTTTATCATCACAGTAATAAAAATATATTAAAATAGAAAACAGTTATTTAAATTGTAATACATTTTCACAATATTATATTTTTTTATCAAACAAATGCAGCCTTGGTGAGCATTTGCATTTGCATAATTTGATAAAAATTACAGCTTGATTTCAAATGACAAAAAAATATTCTGCTCAAAAGTTTTTTTTTTATACGTCACATTTTATCTTAAGTTTGTCTCTTAAATAAATGTAGTATTTTTGTACTTGAACTTTGAACTTTCTATTCATTAAAATAATCCTGAAAAAACACCATTTCCACAAAAATATTAAGAAGAACTGTTTCGAACACTGATAATAATAAATGTTTTTTGAGCCCAAAATAAGCATATTACAGTGATTTCTGAGGGCTCATTTGACCCTGAAGACTGAAGACCGAAGACTGGCTGCTTAAAATTCAGCTTTATCATCACAGTAATAAAAATATATTAAAATAGAAAACAGTTATTTAAATTGTAATACATTTTCACAATATTATATTTTTTTATCAAACAAATGCAGCCTTGGTGAGCATTTGCATTTGCATAATTTGATAAAAATTACAGCTTGATTTCAAATGACAAAAAAATATTCTGCTCAAAAGTTTTTTTTTTATACGTCACATTTTATCTTAAGTTTGTCTCTTAGGTAACCAAGCACACTAACGTAAGAAAAAAAACATTTCATCACAACCATGGGACAGTCATATATTTTTTTTAAATGTATAATACATTTTCATAATAATTACATAATAATTTTAAAAAAATATTTTCATATTTTATTTTTAATGATATAAGTATGCATAAATATTTTTTTCACTTGTTATTTTTTTCACATTTTCAGTTTTTTCTATAATGAATTTTCAAAAGGCTTCCAAATCTTTTTTTGTGATTTTAATGATTTTAATGAAATTTGTTACTTCGAGGTTTTACTAATGGGTAATAAAAGATTTCTAAAAATGGGACACCCTATGTTGCAAGTACACAAGTGTGCCATTTCAGTCAGGACCATTGAGAATAATTTTTTAAAAATATTTTCATATTTTATTTTTAATGATATAAGTATGCATAAATATTTTTTTCACTTGTTATTTTTTTTCACATTTTCAGTTTTTTCTATAATGAATTTTCAAAAGGCTTCCAAATCTTTTTTTGTGATTTTAATGATTTTAATGAAATTTGTTACTTCGAGGTTTTACTAATGGGTAATAAAAGATTTCTAAAAATGGGACACCCTATGTTGCAAGTACACAAGTGTGCCATTTCAGTCAGGACCATTGAGATACACTTTTATTTGCCCAGACAGATTTCCTCCATTAAGTGAGACCGCAAAAACCTTTACCTCTTTTGTGTGCTCATACGGGATCACGCCTGTCAGTTTACCATGCATTTACTTCATTTTGGATTCAAATACACCTTAACACTGCGGACAGACACTGTTCATTTCTTAATAAAGACAAATCTGGTTTTCCCTAAAGCACACATCTCACTGTCCTCGTGTCTCCCCACTGTCTCACTGTCTGCTTTGATCTCGTTTGAGAGAAATAATGGGTGTAGATTTGTCCTGAGGATTTGTATATTGCATAAAAAAGAAGAATGACTGTGTGAATTTCCCCCACCATGATGCTGTGTCTCCAGCAAAAATAAAAGCTTGACTGCTGTGGGAAATACGAGTTAGATGAAAGGAATCGTAATGTAGCGAACTTCTGTTTGAGTTATACACACCATGTTAATGGATGAATGGTGGGAGTAGGACAAAAGAAAGGGATGAGACGAGGAGGAGAGTATGAATCGAGACAAGACGACAACTTATGAGTCGAGTCCAAAAAACAGAAAGGGTGAGGTGAAGACTGAATGGGACAAAGGGAATCGCATTTTTTTTTTATATGCAGGGCATCTTGCAGGTAACTCCCTGTTTTTGGTCATATGAAAATAAATATGTTGGACTTATACATTTTTTTGCTGGTGTTTATTGGAGTTTGTTGTACTACATGGATTTGTAGCCAATTCTGACATGGTCAAAGAACCAATCTGGTGTCTTAATGTCTTAAATTTCTAATTTTTCCTCAAGTAATACCGCAAACACTTTTGTATGTACTTTATCTGGCAAAGAAGAACCTGGGAAAGTATTTAGCATGCACGTAACACACATATTTCAAGTCTCAAACTATTGGTCCGCCAACACTTTCCTGGGATTTGAGTGAAGGGGCCAAAACCTCACAAGATTTGCCAAGATCTAATTGAATCCAACTTATCTACTACAGTTCGGACTAGAAAGCAGATGCTTGTGGCTTTGAATCGATAGTAACGTCTTTATTGTTTTACAATTCCAAATGACGGAACTATGTGTTGTTATTATGCCACACCTTTCAAGACAATCAAGTCATCGTTCGGGAACATCCCATCCCTACAGGCACCTCAAACACCAAGCTCTTTGGACAATCCAAGAAAGCATGCATGAACTCAATTCAATTTCCTTTATAACCACAGTGAAGTCCCCCTACCACAAAGGTCAGCCACTAAATGAATTTCGTCTTCAGAGGGGAAGAGAGGATGATGAAGGCTGGAGTGCTGCGGTTTCCTTCCGAACTTTTCCCCTCAGCCACATGAAGTAAAGTCCATAGTGTTTAGAGAGTGTCACGTTGTTTTCTTTCACGATATAGAAGGAGGGTTTCCCTTGAGACTGACGAGCCTGGTGGTTTGGGGGCCTCTTGGGAGTTTCGCTAATGGACTGAATGAAATATGGCGTGCCTGGTCGAGCCGTCATATTTCTTTCGTTCAACCCTTCCTTCAAAATACAGTCAGGGAATGTCAAACCACTCATCCTCGGTCGAAAAAGTCCCACCGGCCACAAGAGATCATATCAACTTCATAACACTTGAGGGAAAATCCATTTGATTCCATCTTGTGTTTGAGTTACAATAGAGATTGTTTCACTAAACCAAGCCCAAGCTTCCTTTATTGCATTCCAGACACTGTTACTAGCCAATATAATTCAAAATCGATGTTTTCCATTGATTTACTACCTGAAATGAGACTTTTCCCCACTAGAAGAATGCACTGCAGAAAGGTTTTCAATTTTGACTGTGGGGATATTGGGGTATGTTTGGAGGAAATCGAGCCAAAATGAGAGGTATCCCATCTGTGTGCATTTAAGCAATGGTTTGGTCTAAATGATAAAAAAGAAATGAATGCTGTTTGGAAACGCAGGCCGGAGTTGGAGCCCGTTCCAGTCAAGAGTGTCCTCTTGAAACTCCAGTCCCAGATGTTTCCTCAGAAAGGGAATAACATCATTTAGACAAAGACATAGTCCAAGTCTCATGTCAGAAACCTGGTCTTCATATGCCACTCGATTAATTTGTCAGCTTACAAATGCTTTTGTGAGAATATGTGAGCAGGAATACATGTGTCATGCACCAAAACTGACTCGATTCTTGTTTTTTACAGTGAGCTTTTAGAAGATCTGGAACGTAGTCCACATGCAGCAGCCATAGCAGAGTGCTTTGTGGAGAGGGTAAGCACATGACTTAGTAAAATATACATTTCTTCCTGTTCCTTCCACACAATGCACGTATCTCAAGACAAGGAGTTTGTGTTTTAATGCACGTCATTCTAGAAGTGTTGTCTAAGGAAAATCCAGTTTTGTTACATTTTTTTAATCTTGGGGCCCTCGCTTGGCAGTATGGCAGAAGCACACAGATATATTTGGGCCAGAAAAACAGATGGACTCTGTGAAACGAAACCTAAACATATCAGCAAACAGCATTGAACTTTTAACACATGCACACGTCAGCTAAGTGCATTTGCAGACACTTTTGGCGTTCTTGTCTCCACACCACAATGACACAACAATGAGCAGACCAGGCTGGGATGGGAACCAGACAAGGACATCATTGTTTGGCGTGCTAGAGAGGTCGAATGTGCTCACGGCTCTTTCTGCAAAGATTTGATTCATGGTTTGAAAGAAGGAAATCATTCTTTACCTTTAAATCGCCTGAGGCTGTGTCTCTATCTCAAGCACCAAGACCCAATGTTTACCTCCTGCTGAAACGGCCACTGTTAGGATCAATTAGGGCTGGCCTAGGAAGCAGAGAGTACATTCGATTAAGCCATTACCGGTGGGTTATTTTGAGGGTTTAGCTCAATTGAACCTTCTCTAATGTTGTCTCAAAGTCAGGTTTTTCCCCATAATCTCTGCAACATCAAAAAAAAGAAAACTTGTTCCAAATCAAGCAGTGCCTCTAGACTAGATATCAGGCTCCAAATAGAGCAGAACATATTAGATGTGTTTACATGCTCGTACAGATGTAACTCAGCGACTGTAACTCTGCATCTGCTGAGCTGCCCATATCTGGTCAGATCTGGGAATATTGGCCATTGCCAGAGCAGATGATGGGGTTTACTTGATTGGCTTGTTTTGGTACTGCTTCTGTTTTTGGTACACAAACATTTAGTGGAAAAATCTCCCACATACTGCCAAGTGAATACCAGTCTAGATTGTGCCATTTTTATTCGTCTGTTATATTTTTGTCTGGTTTCATAACTCTGAACTCTCTGTATATTTTAGATGTCCATAGTTAGTAGTGTACTTTTGTTCATAGAATGAAAGCATTATCTTTGAAGTCACTGTAACAATTTATGATTTTGTTTTTTTTTTAGAGTGAAGCTTTTGACATTTACACCATATACTGCATGAATTACCCCAAGTAAGTGAAGAATATTTCTATTCCTCTGATATGATCATTAAAGTACCATTCAAAAGTTTGGAGTGTGTGTGTTGAATAAATGAATACTTTTATTCAGAAAACATTCAACAAAAATGACAGTAAAGACATTTATAATGTATTTCAATGTATTTCTGAAAAAAAACAATGTATCATAGTTTTCAACTTTGATAATAATTAGAAATGTTTCTTGGGCACCAAATCAGCATATTAGAATGATTTCTAAAGGATCATGAGAAAACTGAAGCCTGGAGTAATGAAGCTGAAAATTCAGCTTTGCCATCACAGGAATAAATTACATTTTGAGATATATTCAAATGGAAATGCAATAATATTTCACAGTACACTCTTAAAAATAAAAGTGCTTCACGATGCCATAGAAGAGTCTAAATGGTTCCATAAAGAACCTTTAACATCTGAAGAACCTTTCTGTTTCACAAAAGGTTCTTTGTGGCGAAAGGTTCTTCAGATTATAAAAAGGTAAGAAAGAGATGGTTCTTTAAAGAACCTTTGACTGAATGGTTCTTTGTGGAACCAAAAATGGTTCTTCTATGGCATCGCTGTGAAGAACCTTTTAAGCACCTTTATTTTTAAGAGTGTATTACAGTTTTCACTTTATTTTTGATCAAATAAATACAACCTTGTTGAGCATAAGAGACACAAAACAAATGACAATTGATTAAATGTATATTTAAAACTTATTTTAACTGTATATATAGCATTTTGAACTGACGAAATAGTTAAAAACCTTAATTGCTCCACATGTATCCCTGAAAACTCTGTTGCATAATGATAAAAGTATGTGGCATTTTTGTGGACAACATAATTAGAATCATGTGATGTATAGTCATGTAAGATATTTTTGATGAATGTCATGTGGTTTTAATTGGTCAGTGTTAGCTATATGTCTAGTAGAAAAATTAGACATATCAGAGGCAAACATGCCTGGGTGATGACTACTTGGAAATACTTTTCAGCCCCTCTCTTAGTATTCCCATGGGCCTCTGGTACAGCAGCAGCAGATGTTCTGCTAGAGCTGATTCTGATCCACCTTTAGAGAATTAGCTGTTGCATATTAATGCAAATAACTCTGCAGTTACTCAGATTCTTAAAAGAATATTTATTATAAAGTATTTTTATTAAGTATTTTATTATAAATGTTATAAGGCAGTACACAATATATATGTAACTAATGGTGGTGAAACAAAAACAAAAAACATTGTATGAAAATGTACGAAACAGGAGGTCGCACAAAAACAAATATTTCTGAGTTGCATTTAATATTCGGAGACTGAGTGTTTTGTAAGTGCATTTGTAGGTTTACACAGCCACCAGCTGAATGCATTACTGCAGGCTTTAGGATAAGATGAAGTGCTGTCAGGCAAAGCTGCCAAACTGATGAGTCTCCCAGTAGACCACCCTGCTTAAATGTCTTCCTCCCTGTTTCCGTCCAGCTCAGTAACAGTCCTGCGGGACTGCATGAAGAACGAGAGCCTGGTGCGCTTCTTCCAGGAAAGGCAGGCCACTCTGTGTCACTCATTGCCTCTGGAGACTTACCTGCTAAAACCGGTGCAAAGGATTCTTAAATACCACCTCCTGCTGCAGGTCAGTGGAGTACAGTGCCTTAAATCTGATCCTTTTTTTTTTTTTTCAAAATGATATGTTTTTTGCTGGAAGATGGTGTAGCTATGGCATCTGCTAGCAGGGGCAAATGGGGCCATGCTAGTAAACTTGAAAACAGATGCGTAACACTTGTCAGACTGTACAGCTGATCTGTTGTCGCCCCCTTGTGGTAGGAACTATCCAAACACTTTGATAAAAGTGATCCTGGGTATGAGGTGGTGGAAGATGCCATTATAACCATGACAGCAGTTGCCTGGTACATCAATGACATGAAGAGGAAACAGGAACATGCAGTCAGACTGCAGGTAATCGCAGCCATCAAATGCTCCCTATGACTTTTTACAGAATCAAATATTCTGTAACTCTGCAATTAATTCTGTTGCAAATGCAAACGTTACTTCTTTTTATAGGAGATTGAGAGCTTGTTGCTGAACTGGACTGGGCCTGATCTCAGTGGTTTTGGAGAGCTGGTACTTGAAGGCTCCTTCCGAGTTCAGCGTGTGAAAAAGGAAAGAGCATTCTTTCTTTTTGACAAAATGCTTCTCATTGCCAAGAAGAGGCTGGATCATTTCATATACAGCACTCACATCTTTGTAAGTCATCATCATTTGTGATCAGATTTCAGTTCTAAATCTACTATATATCTACAGTTGGAGTGTAGCATTTTACTTAAAGGATTTATGATATGCAAAACTCATGTTTTTCTCTTTCTCCCTCTCATCTTTGAAGTGCTGTAATCTGCTCTTAGTGGAAAACATGAAGGATCCCCTCTGTTTTAAGGTGTCTGACCAAACGATCCCAAAACAGCAACACATTGTTCAGGTAAAATATTTAAAATGCACATCAGACAGGCAACTTCATTACTGTCTGGAACACTTTGCAGTTGCATTACTTGTTTTGTGTTAAAAGTGATGAAAAAGGCAATGATGGTAATGAGAATCTAAAAACCTTACTATACTTCTCTGTAGGCTAAAAACCAGGAGGAGAAGCGGCTGTGGCTACATTACCTCAAAAGGATGATAGTGGAAAACCATCCTGCATCCTTACCCCAAAAAGTAAGAGTTTTTTTATGTCAAACTATGCATCATTGTGTCAAGGATAATGTACAGTCAAAATTGACCAACATTTTGTGTTCAGCTAGTTCAGTTATACATAGTGTACAGATGGACACCAGAGCACTAAATATCTATTTATAACATGTTTTCCAGGCAAGGCAGGTTCTTGGTGACAACTTCTGTCAGTGTAAGTATTCTTTGCATTCTTGTAATTTTGAACTGTTGCTTGTGGCAGTGAGTGTGACTTGCTGTGGAGTATTCATGTTATGTATCACACTCAGCCCCACAGTTTGATCAGGAGCCAATAAGAAAACAAATGTCTTCTCCACGACTGGACGATGTTCATAACTACCACAGAGGAAGAAGGCAATCAGGTCTGGCATGTAGTGTTCATTAGAATACCTTAAAATGCCAAACCGCACTATTTCAAATACTCATAAAAGTGAACTTCATAACTCCTGACAGAGCCACCAGAGTTCATCTACACCCCTGAGAAAGCCAAGAAAAGCCTTCCACTCCTCCTTGAGGGTAGCCTGCCATACAAGCGTGGGAGGAGACAGTCTGGTGAATATAATCTAATCTCAGATTTGTAAAACGGGCATCAAATGATTAAGTTCTAAAAATATTTAGCTTTTTTTTTTTTTATATTTCAGTATATTTCAGTATTTTCTATTGTATTTGTTTTATAGGTTTATTATTTATTTATTTAGTGTTGTTTAAGTCATATTGATGCTGGCACCAAATTAAAATCCTTGTAAAGTTGTAAAGTTTCTAAAGTTTAAAGTCTAAAATCTAATCTTTATATGCCTCAAGCACCTGCCAAAGATATTGAAGTTGCGTTCCAGCAAAGTGGTGAGTGTAGACTTTAGTTCTTTCACTTTCTATAAGTTTGTTATCTTGTTGTTCTTTCATCAGTAATGATATTATTTTGAAAGTGTATGTGAAAAAGTAAACATTTGAAACCACTTTAAAAAATAAATCATTTTTGTTTCTATTTTTCTTTTTCCAATCTGCCATGGCTTCACTGCTCATGGAATCCAGGTTCTTTAAAGGTGTGAGAGGATTTTACTTTCTTACATTAAACATTTATATAACATACAGCCTTAATTCTATCATTTTTGCAACGTAATGCAACCTTGTAGCAATAGGTTTTGTTTATACTTTTTGTATCACAGCTGTGATAAAATGTTGTTCTAAGGTCCAAAATTACATGATTTAAATTTTTGTATATCTATGCTTCTGTCAATTTAATGGGTTTTCAGGCTGGCAGTGAAGGGGAGTTGTGCCCACAGGCTGATAGCATGGGCTCTTCAGGCAGTACCAGTACTCTGGCATCCTCTGTCATTGAAGTTGAATCTGGCCGTGATGATCTGGCTTTATGTCAGGACGAGGATGACATGACCCCACTCGCTCCACCACCAACACTGTCCATTACTGAGGAAATCATGCAGTTCATTAATGAGAGCCGTGCTCGACAAGGCATGGCGGAGTTAACATCTGAAGTGGTACATATAGCACATTTTGACACCTAAAACAATATGCCAAGACAGTAATTGCTGTAGTAACTCAACACAATGCTTCATTGCTATTGGTATACACATTGACATCAGTGACTTTGTAGTAATAATGCTGTTAATGTAAGCTTCTAGTCATAAGAAAATGGCATTTTGCTCATTTTTTGTTTTCCACTGTGCCAGTTGACTCCAGAGTCCCCGGAAGTCCAGCCATCAGAGCCACAGCAGCTAGATGAATCCAAACCACTAATAGCTGAGGTGGATGAAAATAAACATCAGACCAACGATACCAAAAGATCAGAGGCAGAAGAAACGCTGGTATATGGGTCAGACAAAGACGAGGACAGCCATCCATCATGTGAAGCAAATGTTGCTCCACCAGAGGAGCTTGAGGAAGCATCATCACTATTGCAGACCTCCAAAGAAGTGAATCAATCAGGAGAGTTGACATTACCAGAGCCCAGTCATAGTGAATCATCAAAACCAGAAATGGTGAAGGTCACAGGTGAAAAGGGGGAAAAAGACACTGTTAGTAAAAGTGCAGAACCTCATTTATCTGACAATTTGGACAAAACCACTGATGACACAGCATGTGCGGCTAAGTCAGCTTGTGCTCACATTGCTACTGCATTAAAAGCAACTGACAGCTCTCTTGTCCCCAAAGCAGAACCTGAGCAAAAACTAACCAAAAGTGACAAGCAAATTATTGAGAAGATACGCAGCTATTATGAGGCAGCGGAGGCAGGTGTCGAGGAGGGTCAGACAGCCCGAAGAAACAGCATCTCTCATATTCCTGCTGGATTAGTGAAAGATTCGGTGTCTCGATTAAATGTTTGTGTTCGCCAAGACAGTCTACTTGAGCCTGAGAGTAGCCGCTCAGACTGTGTTGAAACTGACGCAGCATCTTCATTACTCCCAACATCAGACCAAGTTGACCAGAATTTCAGCCATGAGGAATCTGCTGATACAGCCATTTCTCTTGCACATTCAGATGTTATCCAAGAACAAAAAGAATTATTAAACAACAAGACTGCAGATAAAAAAGATGAAGATATTTGTGAGTTCAGTCCCTGTATGGAACTCTGGAAGGAGAAAGAAAGAACTGGCCAAGAATCTCTGAAAGTCCCTTTCTCAAAGGAAAAGAGCTGTGGTGAAGATACAGTTGCTTCTGAGGAAAACAAGCAGCATAAACATGATCATTCACAATGCGATCCAGACACTTCAGACACATCTAATCTGCAGACGAAAGAGACAGCGGATACATCTTTTCAATATGGAAGTAGAACAAGAGCTAGCATGTCCTCTCATGGAAACCTGGATAGCCTTCCCAGTCAGATTAAAGTTGGCCGATGGTCTCGTCATGGCAAGGTGGTAACGTGTAGTCGTACCCTTTATGAAGGAATGGAAGAGGTACCAGATTTAGTTTTTTTTGATGGTGGACCAGTCAATCAATGCTTGGTAGAAAACTCAGAAAAGATTCTTAATAAAGTGCAAATGCTTGCACGCATGTACACAGCAAAAGCAAGCAGCATGAAAGTACCACTACACCAGAAGAAAACACGAGTGAGTAGGGCAGCATGGTCAGTGGAGGGAAAAGGGAGCACTTCACCCAAGTCTCGGCAAGTACAGCTACACCAGGGGGATATAAGGATCCTAAATCAGCCCACGGGTGAGTTCATAATCCATATATAATTCAATTATGATCTTGTGTGATATTATTCTACTCATTATTTTAAAATGTTGCCTATTGTTTTGTTGCAGAAGAATCTTCAGTATCAACACCTCCTGAACCTTTTGGTCACATAATTTTAAGGGAGAAGTTGTCTACAACATATCACCAAGAAAATGATTGTAATCTCATTGGACCCCCAGATGAGATCTCAACAAATGGATCTAATTCACTGTATTTTTCATGTGCTGAATCCTCTGCTACTTCATTAACAACTGTTATGGAATCACAGGTCTCTGTAATATCAGACCATAGAGAAAGCTCCTTAGAAAAATGTGAGTCTAAAGTACAAGAGGGCGATCAATCCTTGTCACTTTCAACTTGTTCTGGAACTCAAGTCCAAGTTGAGCCAGAAATGCCATCCAACCTAGCCAGGTTTCCATTGGACAAGCATGCTGACATTGTACTGCAGTCCGTTCAGGAGAACCATTCATATGCTGTGGACAAATCCATTGCAATAAATAGGACGGAAGAAAGACAGACATTGCAAGAAGAGAAACCTGCTTTTGTGAGAAATTCTGGACCAAGTAGTGAACTTTTTATTGACTCACTATTCATTAAACATTTAGAAGAAGAGATTCACAGTGTAGAGGAGAAAAGGGACTTAATTGTACAGCACTGTGAAAGCATTTTGTCCATTGATGATAAACAAGATGAAATACATACAGGACATTTGAATTCCAAGCAGGCCCGGGCTGATACTGAAGCCACTAGCATGGAGGAAATAACACCTGTAGTGTCCTCTGTTAGTGAAGTAGGTGCATATCCCCCATTACAGTCAGCAGCCTCCTCGAAAGTCATCTCTGAAGGATCAGAGCATTCATACCCTTTAGCCCAGTTGCAGGATGATGCAACTAGCCCTACACAACTGACACCTCTGCTTGGTTCATGTTGCAAGTGTAGTCCACTGGATGTTAAATCCAAAGAGGACCCGAGCAATAATTCAAAGACTTTGAGCCCACCCTCTACACCCCCTGTAGGTGGACCTTCTTTGGATGAGCTTC
>NW_015660894.1:376571-391132 GCF_001515625.1 Sinocyclocheilus rhinocerous
GTACAGCTGATCTGTTGTCGCCCCCTTGTGGTAGGAACTGTCCAAACACTTTGATAAAAGTGATCCAGGGTATGAGGTGGTGGAAGATGCCATTATAACCATGACAGCAGTTGCCTGGTACATCAATGACATGAAGAGGAAACAGGAACATGCAGTCAGACTGCAGGTAATCGCAGCCATCAAATGCTCCCTATGACTTTTTACAGAATCAAATATTCTGTAACTCTTAGATTTTAATTCTGTTGCAAATGTTACTTCTTTTTTTAAAGGAGATTGAGAGCTTGTTGCTGAACTGGACTGGGCCTGATCTCAGTGGTTTTGGAGAGCTGGTACTTGAAGGCTCCTTCCGAGTTCAGCGTGTGAAAAAGGAAAGAGCATTCTTTCTTTTTGACAAAATGCTTCTCATTGCCAAGAAGAGGCTGGATCATTTCATATACAGCACTCACATCTTTGTAAGTCATCATCATTTGTGATCAGATTTCAGTTCTAAATCTACTATATATCTACAGTTGGAGTGTAGCATTTTACTTAAAGGATTTATGATATGCAAAACTCATGTTTTTCTCTTTCTCCCTCTCATCTTTGAAGTGCTGTAATCTGCTCTTAGTGGAAAACATGAAGGATCCCCTCTGTTTTAAGGTGTCTGACCAAACGATCCCAAAACAGCAACACATTGTTCAGGTAAAATATTTAAAATGCACATCAGACAGGCAACTTCATTACTGTCTGGAACACTTTGCAGTTGCATTACTTGTTTTGTGTTAAAAGTGATGAAAAAGGCAATGATGGTAATGAGAATCTAAAAACCTTACTATACTTCTCTGTAGGCTAAAAACCAGGAGGAGAAGCGGCTGTGGCTACATTACCTCAAAAGGATGATAGTGGAAAACCATCCTGCATCCTTACCCCAAAAAGTAAGAGTTTTTTTATGTCAAACTATGCATCATTGTGTCAAGGATAATGTACAGTCAAAATTGACCAACATTTTGTGTTCAGCTAGTTCAGTTATACATAGTGTACAGATGGACACCAGAGCACTAAATATCTATTTATAACATGTTTTCCAGGCAAGGCAGGTTCTTGGTGACAACTTCTGTCAATGTAAGTATTATTTGAATTCTTGTCAATTTCAACTGTCGCTTGCGGCAATGAGTGTGACTGGCTGTGGATTATTCATGTTTTGTGCCATACTTAGCCCCACAGTTTGATCAGGAGCCAATAAGAAAACAAATGTCTTCTCCACGACTGGACGATGTTCATAACTACCACAGAGGAAGAAGGCAATCAGGTCTGGCATGTAGTGTTCATTAGAATACCTTAAAATGCCAAACCGCACTATTTCAAATACTCATAAAAGTGAACTTCATAACTCCTGACAGAGCCACCAGAGTTCATCTACACCCCTGAGAAAGCCAAGAAAAGCCTTCCACTCCTCCTTGAGGGTAGCCTGCCATACAAGCGTGGGAGGAGACAGTCTGGTGAATATAATCTAATCTCAGATTTGTAAAACGGGCATCAAATGATTAAGTTCTAAAAATATTTAGCTTTTTTTTTTTTTATATTTCAGTATATTTCAGTATTTTCTATTGTATTTGTTTTATAGGTTTATTATTTATTTATTTAGTGTTGTTTAAGTCATATTGATGCTGGCACCAAATTAAAATCCTTGTAAAGTTGTAAAGTTTCTAAAGTTTAAAGTCTAAAATCTAATCTTTATATGCCTCAAGCACCTGCCAAAGATATTGAAGTTGCGTTCCAGCAAAGTGGTGAGTGTAGACTTTAGTTCTTTCACTTTCTATAATTCTGTTATCTTGTTGTTCTTTGATCAGTGATGATATTTCTTGAAAGTGAATGTGAAAAAGTAAACAATTGGAACAGAGATATAGATTTTAAGAATGGAATAGTCTAAAAAAAGAAAAAAATGTAAAATCATTTTTGTTTCTATCTTTCTCTTTCTGATCTGCCATGGCTTCACTGTTCATGGAATCCAGGTTCTTTAAAGGTGTGAGAGGATTTTACTTTCTTACATTAAACATTTATATAACATACAGCCTTAATTCTATCATTTTTGCAACGTAATGCAACCTTGTAGCAATAGGTTTTGTTTATACTTTTTGTATCACAGCTGTGATAAAATGTTGTTCTAAGGTCCAAAATTACATGATTTAAATTTTTGTATATCTATGCTTCTGTCAATTTAATGGGTTTTCAGGCTGGCAGTGAAGGGGAGTTGTGCCCACAGGCTGATAGCATGGGCTCATCAGGCAGTACCAGCACTCTGGCATCCTCTGTCATTGAAGTTGAATCTGGCCGTGATGATCTGGCTTTATGTCAGGACGAGGATGACATGACCCCACTCGCTCCACCACCAACACTGTCCATTACTGAGGAAATCATGCAGTTCATTAATGAGAGCCGTGCTCGACAAGGCATGGCGGAGTTAACATCTGAAGTGGTACATATAGCACATTTTGACACCTAAAACAATATGCCAAGACAGTAATTGCTGTAGTAACTCAACACAATGCTTCATTGCTATTGGTATACACATTGACATCAGTGACTTTGTAGTAATAATGCTGTTAATGTAAGCTTCTAGTCATAAGAAAATGGCATTTTGCTCATTTTTTGTTTTCCACTGTGCCAGTTGACTCCAGAGTCCCCGGAAGTCCAGCCATCAGAGCCACAGCAGCTAGATGAATCCAAACCACTAATAGCTGAGGTGGATGAAAATAAATATCAGACCAATGATACCGAAAGATCAGAACCAGAAGAAATGCTGGTAGATGGGTCAGACAAAGAAGAGGACAGCCATCCATCCTGTGAAGCGAATGTTGCTCCAGCAGAGGAGCATGAGAAATCATCATCACTACTGCACACCTCCAAAGAAGTGAATCAATCAGGAGAGTTGACATTACCAGAGCCCAGTCATAGTGAATCATCAAAACCAGAAATGGTGAAGGTCACAGGTGAAAAGGGGGAAAAAGACACTGTTAGTAAAAGTGCAGAACCTCATTTATCTGACAATTTGGACAAAACCACTGATGACACAGCATGTGCGGCTAAGTCAGCTTGTGCTCACATTGCTACTGCATTAAAAGCAACTGACAGCTCTCTTGTCCCCAAAGCAGAACCTGAGCAAAAACTAACCAAAAGTGACAAGCAAATTATTGAGAAGATACGCAGCTATTATGAGGCAGCGGAGGCAGGTGTCGAGGAGGGTCAGACAGCCCGAAGAAACAGCATCTCTCATATTCCTGCTGGATTAGTGAAAGATTCGGTGTCTCGATTAAATGTTTGTGTTCGCCAAGACAGTCTACTTGAGCCTGAGAGTAGCCGCTCAGACTGTGTTGAAACTGACGCAGCATCTTCATTACTCCCAACATCAGACCAAGTTGACCAGAATTTCAGCCATGAGGAATCTGCTGATACAGCCATTTCTCTTGCACATTCAGATGTTATCCAAGAACAAAAAGAATTATTAAACAACAAGACTGCAGATAAAAAAGATGAAGATATTTGTGAGTTCAGTCCCTGTATGGAACTCTGGAAGGAGAAAGAAAGAACTGGCCAAGAATCTCTGAAAGTCCCTTTCTCAAAGGAAAAGAGCTGTGGTGAAGATACAGTTGCTTCTGAGGAAAACAAGCAGCATAAACATGATCATTCACAATGCGATCCAGACACTTCAGACACATCTAATCTGCAGACGAAAGAGACAGCGGATACATCTTTTCAATATGGAAGTAGAACAAGAGCTAGCATGTCCTCTCATGGAAACCTGGATAGCCTTCCCAGTCAGATTAAAGTTGGCCGATGGTCTCGTCATGGCAAGGTGGTAACGTGTAGTCGTACCCTTTATGAAGGAATGGAAGAGGTACCAGATTTAGTTTTTTTTGATGGTGGACCAGTCAATCAATGCTTGGTAGAAAACTCAGAAAAGATTCTTAATAAAGTGCAAATGCTTGCACGCATGTACACAGCAAAAGCAAGCAGCATGAAAGTACCACTACACCAGAAGAAAACACGAGTGAGTAGGGCAGCATGGTCAGTGGAGGGAAAAGGGAGCACTTCACCCAAGTCTCGGCAAGTACAGCTACACCAGGGGGATATAAGGATCCTAAATCAGCCCACGGGTGAGTTCATAATCCATATATAATTCAATTATGATCTTGTGTGATATTATTCTACTCATTATTTTAAAATGTTGCCTATTGTTTTGTTGCAGAAGAATCTTCAGTATCAACACCTCCTGAACCTTTTGGTCACATAATTTTAAGGGAGAAGTTGTCTACAACATATCACCAAGAAAATGATTGTAATCTCATTGGGCCCCCAGATGAGATCTCTACAAATGTATCTAATTCACTGTATTTTTCATCTGCTGAATCCTCTGCTACTTCAGTTCAAATATTAACAACTGTTGTGGAATCACAGATTTCTGTGATATCAGATCATAGAGAAAGCTCCTTAGACAAATGTGAGTCTAAACTACATGAAGGAGATCAATCCTTGTCAACTTGCACTGGAACTCAAATCCAAGCTGAGCCAGAAGTGCCATCCAAACTAGCCGGATTTCCATTGGACGAGCATGCTGACAATGTACTACAGTCTGTTCCGGAGAATCATTTATATGCTGTGGACAAATCCACTGCAATAAATAGGACTGAAGAAGGACCGATATTGCAAGAGGAGAACCTGGCTTTTGTGAGCAATTCTGTTCCAAGTAGTGAACTTTTTATTGACCCAGTAATCATTAAACATTTAGAAGAAGAGACTCACAGTGTAGAGGAGAAAAGGGGCTTAACTGTACAGCACTGTAAAAGCATATTGTCCATAGATGATAAACAAGATGAAATGCATACAGGACATATGAATTCCAAGCAGGACCGAGCTGATATTGAAACCACTAGCATGGAGGAAATAACACTTGTAGTGTCCACTGTTAGCGAAGTTGGAGCATGTCCCCCATTACAGCCAGCACCCTGTGTTCTAAACACTGTAGTCATCTCTGAAGGATCAGAGCTTTCGTACCCTGTAGCCCAGGAGGTTACAACAAGCCCTACACAACTGATGCCTCTGCTTGGTTCATGCGGCAAGTGTAGTCCATTGGATGTTAAATCCAAAGAAGACCTAAGCAATAATTCAAAGACTTTGAGCCCACCCTGTACACCCCCTGTAGGTGGACCTCCTTTGGATGAGCTTCCAAGGTTTACTAGCCAAAGACCTTCCAATCTACCCTCTGCCACAGGAAAGAGAAGTCCCTTCACCAATTGGAATCCATCATCTCCAGCCACTCAGAGGTAGTCTGCTAAGCATGTCACAAACCAAGCTGTAGTAATAGGGTGTATCCAATTGATATTTAAGTTATGACGTTGTAGTTTATATTAAAGCAGTGTAAGTATTTGATTTCATTTTAATCTATCTTATCTTGCCTTTTTAGAGTGCCACATACTTCATTGCAGACTGAGGAACAGATTCAGGATGCTTCAGCTTCTGGCCTTTCTACTCACAGACAATCTTTTTCCCAGGCTCCTAATGATAAGCCTTCAGACAATCCTTTTGGTTGTGGACGTCCATTAGATGCAAAACCACCGTCTGCCTTTAGCCCAAACCTGCGAATGCGGTCACCCTCTCCAATTAGAAGTGCCCAGAACTCCAGATTGTCCGCAACGGCCTCAGCTCTTACAAAGTCTCTTGCTGCCTCTTGTATCAGTCAGACAATTTCCCAAACCATGGCCAAGAGAGGTGCACATCTTCAGACTGCTTCCCCACCTGTAAGCTCTTCTCCTCTGCCCACATCTTCTGTAAGGTTAAGGTCACCATCACCCAAACCCATCACCTTCGACTCAAGTGCAGAGTCAGGTTTTAAGAATACATCCAGCACCGGGGTAGGGAGTCAACCCCTAAGGTCTTGTCCATCCCCATTCAGATCGAACAGTCTCCGATCTAGTCCAGCAACAGTTCAGACCCCTCCTCCTTACCGTAGTCAACGCTCAATATCCCCTGCACCTCCAGTTAGCCTCCATTCAGCTCCATCTCCTAACAGCATAAACACTGCAGCTCTTGAACAGCCTTCTTACACCAGTTTAAATGGTAATAATAACAATAACAACAGCTTAAGTAATAACGGCTGGGCCACTAACCATAAAAAAGCACCACCCTCAAATACGGGTGAACTCCCTCATTTCCATGATCCTCAAAGAACAACCTTGCACAATAGGGTTGCTCGTCCCTTTCCATCCTCTGAGCCTAGCTCCCGTGTTCACTCCCCTTCTATTTGCCCATCTCCAGTCACCCGAATCTGCTCCCCTCCACCTGCTCCGATCCACTCCAGTCATCTGGTAACAAAGCCACCAAATCCCAGAACCCCTCTATCTTTGGAGATCTCAAGATCAACATCAGCTTGTTCATTATCCCCTTGTGAGAGCCCCAGAATCACCTCTCCACCCCCTATTGGCATTCCTGCAAGTGTATGGGGTTTTGCTAATCCGCAGCCAAGGAATCCCTCATTAACAAATGCATATTCTCCAACAAAAGTGGAAACAAACTCTACACAAAGAGGCACCAGAATCATCTCTCCTACCCCAATGGGAACGTCTTCATATTCAGCAACCAACTCTCAGAGCCAGAGGAGGCTACGAGGAGCCAGTTTGCCCTTTGTTGCTCTAGGGGATAGACCACCCAGTCCAACTAGACATGAACGCAGGTCTTGGGCAGAAAGTGGACGATGGTCAGTGGGTTCAGAATTGGGGTTAATAAGTCCTCATGGGGGTTCATACAGTGGCAGCCCATCTTCTATCAGCCCTGGCCCTCTTTCACCCGTTAGACTAACAACTGAAAGGACCACTCTTAGCGGAAAACATTTCACAAGCATCGCCTGGCCGGATGTACATGATATGTTTACTAAATACAACACAGAGCCCAGTACTGAAACTGTTGCTTTGTCCTGCACCGAGACCGAGCAAGATGACATAGAGGTTGCAGAATCGACTTGTCGGAGCACCCTGATCTGTCCCTATGTCGCTCCAGCTAACCCAAATTTGAGAGAGAGTCCCATTCAGTGCCCAACCGAAGGCAAAGCAGAAGAAAGTATTCCTATTCAAGGGTCCAAAACAACATTAAAAACCAGTTATGCCACCACTGTCAACTTGCAGATTGCCGGGAGTGGGAGGATAGCGACTTTTAGCAATGCACAAGTCAGCCTGACTCAGACACTGTCGCCTGTAGCAGACAGCCAGAGCAGGAGAAGGGTCAGCATCAATAGCTGCAACTTCTCAATGCAGAACTGCAAAAGGCTTTGAGTGGTGTGCTCCTGGGGTCTGGTATGGTGCCTCGTTCTTCAATGACACTTTATCTGGCACTTTAGCATGTAGCAGAGGAGTCAGCTTAGAGATCCATGTCCACTCCACACAGACAAAAAAAAATCATGGACTATAAAATACGGGTGTCAGCCAGTTTATGCTATGGTCAGTGATTTTATTTTTTTTTAACCCTCAACCCTACTTTCTGGCCAGGATACCAGTAAAACATCAGTAAAAAACTGCTTTGCTATATTTGGCAGTGTTTATTTTATTGCTTTTAAAACTCTGTCATATGCAAATGTATTATATGTAATAGAACTAAAGCCTGTGTCATTAAAGGCTTTCAGTTGGCTGTGATATATAAAGAACTTATTTATGAAGTAGTTGTTTTCTGGCACTTAACTCTTGTTTCTTTGTTTTGCACATTTTTCTCGAATGTGGTCCAGACGTGTCTGGAAAACAGTGTGTTTCAGACAAAACATTCTCGTGTATGTTAAAATACATTTTTATTGCCAGTGTTCTATATGGATTTGGTTATTAATACATTTGAACAAGGGAACATGAATCGCTGCTTTGATTGTTAATACAAACATCAAAACATCTGATCTGATATTTTGCATTGATGAAAATGTTTGCTGTACACAATGAAAAAGCATTCCATCACGCCCAAGAAAAGTATTCTGGTGTGGACTAAGACAAGGTAATGCTGTTCAAATGGACTCTTGATTTTGTTTTAAATTTTAGTGTATTTTTAATGTAATACATTGTTGATTTCTAAAGGAGATTGTCACAATCAATGAATGCTTAAGCCAACTGAACCTATATCTCAGATTTGTTTACCTAAGGCCTTTATGCTTCACACCCTGCCTGCTAGAAATGGTGCAAAGAAAACAAATGTTCACACCTGCCCTTTGTACTTACTGTCAAAAAAAAAAATCCATGATTTTCACACTGTATGAAAAATGTGTTCTGTTATTTGTACCTAAATAAAACCTGCATTGTGTAATTCTGATTGAGCCATTGTATTTATTTTTGCTTTGATATCATGGTAGATTTTGTATGGGTGTGTCTAAAAGGAGGGGCCTGAAGAAAAAGAATGTCACATTTTTCTAAATGCTAGGTAAAAGGAAGTAGTTCATAGTATAATGTCAAACTGAAAAATCCGAAAACTGCATTTACAGACAAATAAATAAACATGTACAGTACAGATAAAGTTGCATTAGTGTTAAATAGTGCATGTCAGCTAACAGACTAGCCTATTTAGCAAAGGGGAACCATATTGTTTTAGTGCATCAGTAATCGGTTTACAGTTTAAGAGGACGCTCGCAGTATTAAACTGTTCTCTAGACAGGATTTCACTCCTGTTAGTCTCAGCATGCCCAACATCAAGGCATATTTAGCGCGTAATTATTGACGTATTTAATTGCGTTTTTATAAGAACCACATACATTAAAACTACATCGTCTATACATTTATTAAACATTACACTTCTCAAGTCAACGTAGCGTACTTTCAGTTTCGGGTAGCTCCTCCAGCGCAGTTGTTTCTAGAACGCAACTGTTTTGAACGAGCGCACCTTTTTTTAACAACCAAAAAGTGGCTGTTCCCCCTGTTGAGGAACTACAGACGTTCCTCTCGTTGATAGCAGAGGAGCGGATCCAGCGAGGGCTGGATGGGTCCTCCTAAGGGGCGCCTTTACTCTCTGTCCGGTCCTGAGAGGGAGGCCATGACAAGGTATATTCACGATTCTCAGGTAGCAGGCATCATCCGACCCTCTTCCTCTCCGGCTGGGGCGGGGTTCTTCTTCGTGGAGAAGAAGGATGGTTCGTTGCGCCCCTGCATAGACTATCGGGGGTTGAATGACATCACGGTGAAGAATCGTTATCCTTTGCCGTTGATGTCATCCGCCTTCGAGCTCTTGCAGGGGGCTACCATCTTTACGAAGTTGGACCTCTGCAACGCTTATCACTTAGTTCGGATTAGGGAGGGGGATGAATGGAAGACCGCCTTTAACACCCCTACTGGGCACTTTTGGCGCTTTTCCACTGCATGGTACAGTACCTGGTACCTGGTACTTTTTTTAGTACCACCTCGGTTGGGGTTCCAAGCGTACCGTACCGTTACCAAAACGTGACGTGTAAACTCTGCTGATCACTGATTGGCCGGAGAGAATCGTCACTACCTGTGTCTCTGAACTTGCGACACAAACACAAAAGAACTGCTAGATTTAAATCAGCACAGCCAGCGAAGGATCGAACGCAACTGTTTTGAACGAGCGCACCTTTTTTTAACAACCAAAAAGTGGCTGTTCCCCCTGTTGAGGAACTACAGACGTTCCTCTCGTTGATAGCAGAGGAGCGGATCCAGCGAGAGCTTGATGGGGCGACGCGGAATGAAAAAGTTTTTTAGGAGTCGCGGCAATAGAGGCGGCGCAACTATAACGACATGTGAATAATCCCGCCCACTCTAAAGCGGTACTAAACTGCAGTGGAAAAGCAAACCGAGCCAAACCGAGCCGAGCCGAGCCGAGCCGTGCCGTGCCGTGCCGTGTCGTACTGAGCCGTACTGAGCCGTACCGATCCGAGTCGTACCACGCAGTGGAAAAGCGCCATATGACTCATGAGGGCATCAGAGTCCAGCACAATCACGCGGCGGTATAAAAGATACACGACTGAACTCCACTCACTCGGTCGATGTTCTACTACGCATGAAGACGGATAGTGTTAGCCTATTCATGTAAAGTTATTTCAGCTGGAAGTGGAAGGAGACTCGGATCTCAGCGTTTTATTATTGTACTGGTTTGCCTTGGAGTTGTGGCAGATGAAAACCAACTGACCTATTCTGCATAATGATTAGGCGTGAATGTGCAATTCTGTCTAAGGACGTCTTAAATTATTCTCTCCAGAAATGTTTGATGAGGTAGGTCTGTGCTACAGATTATTGCAGTTTTAAAAATGTCTCTTAGTGTCTATTAAGTCAGTGTTTTATGAACTAGTTTTTACTAGGCCTATTAAATTAATATAATTGGAAATAGCCTAGATCAGAATAGCCCTACGTAAATGATAATATAAATAAAATATTGTTGCATCTTTTCAAGGCATGTTCGTGTTGATTCTCTTAATTTGTATTTGTTTCTTCCCTCGCTTGTTTTTTTTTTAGATTACAGGCAGAATGTATCTTCAGCCATGTGCTCTTTATTGTGTAGGCTATCTACAAATAAAAGCCAAACCCTAAGGAGGGGGAAATGTAGCCTCTCAAATCGCCCCATCTCTTCCTAGGCCTGATGACAGATGTGTTGGTGAGGGAGAACTGGATATTTGATATGAGGACAGATTTACTCCACTATTCCATGCGTTTTACTTCATTATTTCTGTACCTGCTGATCATGTTGACAAGACAGATCAAGTGTCAACCAGTATGCAGCAAAGAGAGTGTGGAGATGGTGAAAAGAATCGCAAGGGAGCTGAGCCAAGTGGTACCATATGATTTAGTACTGTTTTTTACTTTTTTTAAAATCTGTCTAGTTTGTTATGTTTAAGATGTGGTTTCTCTTGTAACAGAAAAATGATAGCATGCTGTACACACCAACTCTAGCAGATTATGAGGTATGTGATTTTACTCGCAATCTTTAGTTATCAGTATACTATTTGAATATGCTGCCAAAAATCATTTGCCTGAAGGGGCGATTGAATCTTTGGCCTTTGATAATAATGTATTATTTACTCATTCGGATAACTGAACGATTTAATTCAATTACTTTAAAACTGGAGGCAAGATAAAGTGCTTTTGATAAATTGCATTAATATGAAGGCTAAATGTTTGCTGAATAATATTGTAGGCAGTGATGTTGTAGTTCTGGGCTCATAGATTTTTGTGAAGAACAGCTGGGATATTTTTGTGCTTTGTTTATTCTTTTGTTGACCTTTAGTTTACACCCGGTTGTAACTGGTATACATTCTTGCACTCATTCGATGATGCATTTCAGAAAGCTTCTAACATTAGTGTCAGCACCATTTGAAGATTTTGTTGTGTAATTAGTTTTTATTATCTACATACAGGCCTGTGCGTTTCAGAGTGAGAAAGCATAGATGTCATATTTATCACATTGTTATGATAAAATTAATATTATATAATTTGCAAAAAATATTTTTTTATATCACAGAAAGTGTTTGTTCCGTATTTAATTAATGAGTGTACGAGTAAAAGAGTAGCAGCTATGTAATATTTTAAACATGGCTTAGTCAGGGACTGGCACTCATCAATCAAGCCATCAAGGCCATTTAAGTCGTTTTGGCAGGACAGATGACAAAATTCTATAGTCATTATTTAATAATGTGATTGGGTGCAAGTTATGAATAAAAAGAGTAGCTTTTTGGGATTTAAGTACTAGAGTAATAATACCCGCTCTCATTGATGGTGGAAGGCATCCAACAAATGAATTTTCATAAACTGCCAAGAAAATTTAGATAAAGGGTCACATTTTTTTTAGAAAGCTCTGAAGTCAACCTATTACACTACAGAGATTTCTTTTCACGTTTAACTCCACTTCTTTTTTCAAGATTAAAGAAGTATGCACAATTTCTTTAGTACATATTTCTTCTCCCATCTCTAACCACTGCTCTCTTGAGCTAGTAAAGGCTCCCATAGCTTTTTCTCCATATATATGTGACCATGGACCACAAAACCAGTCATAAGGGTCAATTTTTTGAAATTGAGATGTATACATTATCTGAAAACCGAATAAATGAGCTTTCTATTGATGCATGGTTTGTTATGATAGGACAATATTTGGCCTAGATATGAATATCTGGAATCTGAGGGTGCAAAAAAATCAAAATATTGAGAAAATCGCCCAAAAACGAATCACTCCATGGCACTCGAAATTATAGTGAAAAAATTAAAAATCCTTTATTCACATGGCTTTACATTAAAAGCAACACACAAGTGCACCGACATGTTGCAACTATCAGGGTGTCAAACTACAAACACACTCAGAGTCCATTTAAACAATCAAATTGTCACGTGACATAGTCACCTGATTAAGTTCCAAAGCATCACACAGATAATTATTTTTCGTAAATATAATTGTACCCAATAAATTCAAATTATTTTTATTTAGATTAACAAAACAGAAGAAGAGAGAAAAAATACATTAATCTCAATATAATATCAAAGTACAACATAGATCCAAAAAAACACAATAAAGTATTAAAAAAGGGGAAAAAAATCTAATTCTCCATTTAAACCTGGAAAATGAGTTGCCTAGATCCAGAAAGACTCTCTCTGTTGTAACCTTTTTATCCTATCTTCTCCCCTGCGCGTCGGTGCACTTGTGTGTTGCTTTTAATGTAAAGCCATGCGAATAAAGGCTTTTTAATTTTTTCACTATAATTTTGAGTGCCTTGGAGTGATTCGTTTTTTTTGATGAATTTAGAAATCCTGCATCTAAAGAGCACCGACTTTATACCCCAGCAGCATTTTTTGCATATTTTTGATGTATGAATTGAGAAAATCGCCTTTAAAGTTGTCCAAATGAAGTCCTTAGCAATGCATATTACTAATCAAAAATTACGTTTTGATATATTTACAGTAGGAAATTTATAATAATAATAATAATAATTTGTTACATTTATATAGCGCTTTTATGGGTACTCAAAGCGCTTTACATGAAAGCGGGGGAAACTCCTCAAACCACCACCAGTGTGCAGCATCCACCTGGATGATCAATCAAAATGTAGGAAATTTACAAAATATCTTCATGGAACATGATCTTTACTTAATATCCTAATGATTTTTGGCATAAAAGAAAAATCGATAATTTTGACCCATACAATGTATTGTTGGCTATTGCTACAAATATACCCCAGCGACTTAAGACTGGTTTTGTGCTCCAGGGTCACATATTTTATTATTTTAGAGTTTATTCATAGAGGCCTGATCCTAAATAGTGAAAGTTTCTGTCATAAATACAGTAATTGAAATCCCAAAATCCGATCAATAATCTAATGTAAATGCACCAGTGTCACTCTCATAGAACTTTTTTGCATATTCAAATCTTTTTTTTTTTTTTTTGTAGACAGAACATGAAAAAACACATGAAATCACATTTTCACAAGCGCAGTCACAACCACCTTTGTAGTTGTTTGTAAATCTGTGTAACACTTTATAATAACTTTCATTTATAAATCATTAACAAACATTATATAATGCTTAACATATTATTAGTTCATATATATTCACATAGCTAGAAATATGAGATAATGTTCTTGTTAATGTTTACTAATGAACTTACTAATCATTACCTAATGATTAACATATGATTATTTAATGTAAACTGAAATGCTTACAAATGTCAGTAAACTTTCAGTTCGTATATGATCTACATTTGTTGGTCTCTGTTTGCTGTGTCGACTAATCATTTAGTATCTTTATGGGGATTGGACTTTTAGCTAATGTAACAAGGTTTGTGTGAAGGGTGGCTGGTTAAGTTTAGCTAAATGCTTGCTAAAGACATAACAGATTGTAATTTTGGTGCAAAAAATGTTTGTATTGCCTCAACACTCACATTAATATACTACTCTTCAGTATATCATTAAACAGGATATTCACTGAATCATAAATAAACAGGAGAAATAATTTTTTTAAAGAAAATAGTTCATTTATAAAACAGTATAATATAAACAGATTGAACCATGTTCCCTTATAATAATCAAATTGACCCCTGTACACTGCTGACCACTTACCCAGCCTTAAACCTACCCGTACCACCAAACCTGTCCCTAACTCTTCCCGTATCACACCTCAACAGCAGCAAAAGTGTTGTACATTAACACAAGCTATTAATCATTGAATAACATCTGTTAAAATCATTTGTAGATTTTCAATAAATTGAAAGTTTAATGACATTTTTAAGCATTTTAACTTGCATGAAATAAAGATTTGTTTGAACATTATCTAATGTTTAATAAGTTTATTAGCAAACATTAACAACATTATCTCACGTTTCTAACTCTTTGAATATATATTAACTAATGATCCATTAAGCATTATATAATGTTTGTTAATGATTTAGGAATGAAAGTTATTATAAAGTGTTACCCATATATATATATATATATATATATATACACACAGTGCCTTGCGAAAGTATTCAAACACCTTAATTTTTTTCATGTTTTGTTACATTGCAGCCTTATGTTAAACTGCTTTAAATTACTTTTTTTTCCACATCAATCTACACTCCATACACCTGTTACGTAT
>NW_015660894.1:391146-403219 GCF_001515625.1 Sinocyclocheilus rhinocerous
CATGAGGCTGCTACCAGCACACTTTACTTTTGGGATGGTACTCTGCAGGTGATGAGCAGAGCTGGTTTCCTTTAAACATGATGCTTGGAATTGAGGTTTATCAGACCAGAGAATCTTGTTTCTCAGAGTCTAAGGGTCCTTTAGGTGCTGTTTTGCAAATTCCAAGTGTGTTTTCATGTGTCTTCTCTGAGGAGAGCATTGAGTCTGGCCACACCGCCATAAAGCCCAGATCGGTGGAGGGTTGCAGTGATGTTTGTCCTTCTGTACGCTGTAAAAAAAATTGCTGTAAAATTTACAGTAACTTACTGGCAATTTTGGTTGCCAGTAAGACTGTACATTTACAAAAGTACTGTAAATCAATAATTACAATTGTACTGTAAAAATACAGCAAACTCTTGTACGCTGTAAAATAGTTTTTCACAAAAGCGATCACTGTAAAATTACAGTAGAAACGTTTATGAATGTGAGTGAAATTACAAGAGCACAAGAAATTACAGTGAAGATTTTTCACTGCTGTGATGGTGTGTAAACATTTGACTAACTTATTTCATTTGAGTCCACTGAGAAGGAATATTTCTTAGTATAAAACTGCAAACACTTAATGTGTAATAGTAAAGCAACTAAAAACACGAGTTTAACTCAAATTGTTGCAGTTCAACGTCAGCTATAGCACACATGTATGTGCTAAAGCACTTAACAAAAAGATCATCACTCCGTCAACTCCACATTTACTACCTTTAAATAAAGCAGCCGAGCATCAGTGTTTGTGGCTCATCATTGACTGAAGCACAGGATCTACTCTCCAGCACAATGGTGACCCACAAGACTACATTAAACTAACAGATCTCTCTTGAGCAGAAACACATTAATAAAGTTCAGTTAAATATTTACTCTCCTTATAGATCATTCTGTGATTAATTAAGTGATGATTGTGCTTTCTGGATTTATCCCTTTAGTCTTGCCCCTTTTGATTCTGCTCGCCGTTCGTTGACCTTCGCTAGCCCTAGGATTATTATTGTGTCTTCACGTCTTGTCAGCCCCGTAACAACACCATAATGGCAAAGCAAAAACAGAAGTGTCGCAACTTTGTAAATTCATAAAAAATAAAAAAACTCAAATAAGTACATTGCAAAAGTATTCAGTACTTAGCTGAAGCACCTTTACAGCCTCAAATCTTTTTGTGTATGATGCGACAAGCTTTGTTCATCAGCATTTGGCAATTATCTGCCATTCTTCTCCTTACCTCTTCACCTCTCAAGCTCTGTCAGGTTGGATGGGGGCAGACGCACATTTTCAGGTTTATCCAGAAATATTTGATTGGGTTCAATCCACAACTTCACACATTACTAACCACAATGACACTATTTCTGTCAGATGTCTACAGAAGATCTTATTGAAAATTAACAGAAGTTTAGATTTTTTTTTTTTGACACTACAATGATGGAGATCAGTGTTTGCTTTAGTTGGGCTCTTCAATCTTGACTTTTTAACATTAACTTTTCATTGTCTGCTGTAGCCTAACCATGTGTTGTTAAACACATTTGTTGTGGCAAAAAAAAAAAAGCCTTGACAAAATTTGTAATTTTGCTAGTGATATAATCGTCATTAAACACCAGATTCACTGATTTTATCAGGGTGTCTCTTTTCTTGCGAAACAATGTTATACTTCATTAGAACAAAACAAGCACGCTGTTACGAAAGATTGTTTTAAAAAAAAAACTGTGCTGTAGTGTTTCACTGTGAAACACACACATCAAGAATCAGCGTATGAATCTCAACAATGGTGACCATCAACAAAATAAATAAACAGATCAACTCTGAACATCACAAAACACGCTACTAAAACTCAACAAAAAACAAAAGCAAAAATAAAAGCACATAGTAAGAATTAAAGAAATAAGTGGACAATTCAGCAGTATAATTTATTCATGCTGCAATGCATGCTGGGAGTCATGGGTGAGTTTTGTACTGTGCTGGTACCCAGCATGCATTGCAGCATGAAGCTTTTGATTGTCACCATTGTTGAGATTCATGTGCTGATTCTTGATATCTGTGTGTCTAAATAATGCCGTAGTATTAAAGGTTTTGTGCATAAAATGTTGTTAAAATCCTTCAGTAGCAGTTTGTCATATCATGCAGGATCATATAGCTTTTGTAAATTACACGAAACTAACAAAAAAAATCCACACTGTGTCGTTCAAGATAAGCCACTGAATGAGATCACTGAATCGAGCCACTAGATAACGATTACTCCATTATCAATAATTAACCAAAACCACATACTCGCACATTTTCTTGGCTTTTCTTACTATAACAAATGTACTTTACAAACACAGATACAGCAGCCAAAAAAAATGTGACATTAAAAAGTCAAGGGTCAAGAGCCCAACTAAAGCAAACCCTGATCGCCATAATGGTGAGGTCAAACAAAACGTTTTCAATAAAACATCTAAACCTCTGTTAATTCTCAAATAATGTTTGTAGATATATGACAGAATTAAAGTCAAATTGTAATGTGTGAAGTTGGTAATGCTGTTTGTGGAGTCGTTTAATCAGATCTTGAGAGATTTAATGATGTCTTGTATTTCAGTTATTGTGCTGGAGAGTAGATCCTGTGCTTCAGTCAATGATGAGCCAGAAACACTGATGCTCTGCTGCTTTACTTGAAAGCAGTAAATGTGGAGTTGATGGAGTGATGAGCTTTTTGTTAAGTGTTTCAGCACATACATGTGTGCTATAGCTGACGTTGAACTGCAATGATTTGAGTTAAACTCATGTTTTTAGTTGCTTTACTATTACACAATACGTGTTTGCAGTTTTATACTAAGAAATATTCCTTCTCAGTGGACTCAAATGAAATAAGTTAACCAAATGTTTACACACCATCACAGCAGTGAAAAATCGTCACTGTAATTTCTTGTGCTCTTGTAATTTCACTCACATTCATAAACGTTTCTACTGTAATTTTACAGTGACAGCTGTAAAAAACAATTTTACAGCATACAATAGTTTGCTGTATTTTTATAGTACAATTGTAATTATTGTTTTACAGCTTTTGTAAATTTACAGTCTTACTGGCAACCAAAATTGCCAGTAAGTTACTGTAAATTTTACAGCAATTTTTTTTACAGCGTACAGAAGGACTAACATCCTGTGCATTCTTTAAGCCTCATCACTGTCATAGCCTATTAATTGTTGTCATCTCCTTTAGCAGAACTGCTCCAGGTCCACGCTTACGTGCTTTGCATTGGAACTGAATGTTTTGTTTGTTGAAATCCAGAGTGTGGCCAAATCTCAGTCTCGGCAACTATCAAGGATCCTCAAGACGCTGACATATAAGGTGAGTTCAATATCTGCAAAACATTTAGGATGATCCAATAATGGTATTTACAGAAATATTTGTAACAGCTTGTAATGACTCAGATCCACAAGGAAACGTTTCAAATATATGAATTTAAAAAAACATTGTTACATTGCAATACTATTCTTTTGATTATTCAACAGTTATTGAAAAATTGTCATTAACAGTTATGTTAAAAAGATGTTTTCATAGGACTCACACATCCATTTGAACAATATTAAAAACGCTAAAAATAAAAAGAAAATAGACAGAAAGTCTATTGTTAGAACTGGCCTGCACCCAGACATAATTATAATGTGTGGTGCATTACACACTTATTTAACAACTGAAATAACAAGCATTTTTTCCACTCAAGAGGGCATGTAAGTGCATACAGAAATATGGGTTTCACATGTCTGTTTTTAAAGCCTCTTTGTCTGCTTGCATGCTAGGCAGCCATTTTAAATGTATTTACTACTCATGTTTTTGTTTTTACTAATGGATGAAGTGAAATTATTTGCATTACACTTCTATGGACTAGAGTTCAAGGATAGTTTGTATAAGTTTGTTAACAAAGTTTGAAGTTGGCTTGAGAAAGCCTGTAGCCAAAAAATAAAGTTTAAAGTAGTTTTCAAGGGGACATCGAATGCAAAATTCACTTTTACATAGTGTTTGCATATAAATGTGTCTTAGCAGGTGTATGGACACAACTACCCTACAATGATAAAAATCCATTCACTCTTTTTTTTAATCATCAAAAATCCTAAACAATCTCAATTATTGATGGCCCCGCCCACAACCGCTGACGGATTGTCCCGCCATTTTCTCCACGCTCGAGCAGCTGTAGCAACAACAGTGTCTTGTAAGCAATGTGGGTGTTTTGCAGTTGGATGTAAACGTAAACATAAGAGTCTTCATTTTCTCCCGACATCAGAGATATTAAGGATGGAGTGGATTAGTTTTGATTTTGATGGTAACGCGCCACCGAATACACAAAAAAACGGAAGAGAGGGTTGGGGTGAGCAGTAGGTCATTATCATTTAAAGAGACATGCAAAAAAAAGTGTTGTTTTACACGACCATTGAGAAATTTATCCAAGGTATTTTGCAGACATCATGAAGACCCTAAAGAATCACTGGAGTTGTATTTATCTTATTTTAACAAGCCTCTTGTACGGCAATCAGCAGACAATAATTGGAGCAGTCAGGCTAATTAAAAAAGGGTCAGAGGCGTGTGCTTGCGATTGACTCTGCGGTAGTGTGGGTGATGTAGTATTAGGGTCTATTCGGTAGTGTGTTACGGTACTGTGAGAAGGATAATAAAAGTTGTCAGAAGTTATGGCTGGCTGTCGTGTCGTCCATCCTGTGAAAGGTTAATGTTGTACCTACTGTCTGGTTTCTCCCATCTGCACATATGATCATGGAGCTCAACTAGAATGACCCTCAGCTTCTTGGTCACCACTCTAATCAAAGCCCTTCTCCATCAGTTGCTCAGTTTTGCCAGAATAGACCTTTTATTAAGTAAAGTAAAGTAAAGTTTCCAAATCATGCCCATTCAATTGAATTTGCTGCAGGTTAACGTCACTCAAAGTATGGTAACATTTACAAGCAAAATGAATGCTCCTGAGCTAAATTTCAACTGTCCCAGATAAGGGCATGAATACTTATGCAATGGAATCATTTAAGTGTTTTTATCTTTAATCTTGCGTGAGTTAGCGAAGTTGAATTGAAGCTAGTTTTAGTTTCGTTTCGTTCCGTCAGCGGGAGGAGTTAACGATACAAGTTAGCGGCACCATCATGAATCAATTTCAACTCTCTCCGCCAGAAAAATTTACGTTTAAAGTGGATGACTGGCTGAAATGGATAAAACGTTTCAAAAGATTTCGTATTGCATCTGGCTTGGAGACACAGATGGATTAAAATCAAGTGAATGCCTTGATTTACACAATGGGGGAGGAAGCCGAGGACATACTAACTTCCATGCATTTAATTCCTAGAGGCGAGTGACTACGAAGTAGAAAAGAACAGATTAAACGATCACTTCGTAGCTCGCAGAAACATGATTTTTGAGAGTGCTAAATTTAATCAGCAGCAGCAAAAAGTGGGCAAGTCCATGGATCACTTCATAACGGCACTGCATTACGAAATTATGAACAAACAACTGGATAGTGTGCAAACTAAACAGTACAGTATTGTGAAATCAAAACAAGCAAAACCACTATATGGACAGCTAGCAAAGAAAACACCTCAGGAAAAACCTAAAAAGCGGATACAGTGTACAAGATGTGGGGACACAAAAGGGCATAATCTGATGCAGCAATGCCCCTCAAAAGATGCAATATGTCATCACTGTCATAAACACAGACATTATTCTAGAGTGTGTTAGACAAAGAATGTATATGAGTTGAATATAGCAATGTTAAAGGGTTAGTTCACCCAAAAATGAAAATTCTGTCAATAATTACTCACCCTCATGATACCCGTAAGACCTTCGTTCATTTTAGGAACACAAATTAAGATATTTTTGATGAAATCCGAGAGCTTTCTGAACCTGCATAGGCAGCAAGGGTCCTACCACAATCAAAGCACAGAAAAATAGTAAGAAAACAAAAATAACTTTATTAAACGATTTCTTCTCTTCTGGGACAGTCCTCCTCCGTTATTGATGCATGCGCATTGCTTTCCTCTGCTTGTGAACAAGGTGAAGTGCGTCGATAATGTGTCGATAATGGCGGAGGACTGTGTTTTCAAGGCAAAAATCAAGTTCCTCGGACAGATCGTTGAGGCGGCAGGAGTGAGTGCAGACCCAGACAAGCTGGAGGCAGTTAAAGCAATGAAACAACTAGGTAATGTCAGTGAAGTGAGGTGGTTTTTGGGAATGGTCAACCACCTTGGTAAATTCTTACCACATTTAGTGGCAAAAACACAGCCACTCAGAGACTTACTGAGAAGGTCCAATTTGTGGGTTTGGGGGTCACATCAGCAAGAGGCCTTTGAAAAAAATCAAAGAGAAACTGACAACACCCCCAGGTTTGGCACTGAATGATCCAAACAATGATACAGTTGTCCCTGCGGATGCCTCTTCACATGGACTGGGTGCTGTTCTCCTCCAGAAGCAAGCAGAAAACATATGGAAACCTGTGGCGTATGCTTCAAAGGCTCTCAGTAACACGGAGCAGCGATACACACAAATAGAGAAGGGCCTTTGAGAGGTTTGCAGAGTTTCTCATTGGGAAAGAATGTCCACATTGAAACTGATCATAAACCACTAGTTCCTCTGCTCAGCTCCAAGAAATTGGATGAACTCCCTCCACGCATTCTGTGTCTTCTGAGGTTTTCATACACCATATCACATGTGGCTGGCAAAAGCATCGCAACATCAGATGTGTTGTCTAGAGCTCCCATAAACAGTACAGTAGAAGGGCTTTCCGAAGAAGACATCGATCTGTATGCTGACTCGGTCTTGGCAAGAGCACCAAGAGATCCAAGAGCACCAAGACAATGATTCTATACTCCAGCAGCTAAAGAAATACTGTGTGTAAGGTTGGCCAGATAAGTTCTCTATTGACAAAACTTTCCAGCCTTACATGTCATTCTCAGGAGACCTTTCTGTGCAAAATGGGCTGTTATTGAATGGAATCAGGATTGTCATTCCAAAGTCACTCTTGGAGCTGAGATACTGGGAAAAAAAATGCATTAAGGTCATCTTGGCATAACAAATTGCAGAGAGTCAGTTTAGTGGCCAGGTCTCAGTAAAGACCTCACAAAAATGATTGAGAACTGTGACACATGTAGTAGTATTAGTAGTGTCCTGATGTATAATGTAGTATTAGGGTCCGTTTGGTAACATAATAATGCATATAGCATGTGTGGAACCTATATTGATGTACTGTGAGAAGGATAATAAAAGTTGTCAGAAGTTATGGCTGGTTGGCTGGTCGTCCATCCTGTGAAAGGTTAATGTTGTACCTACTAAACCACAGAACAGGCGGGACCTATGGGGCCGGACATGGCTCCACTCAATACTGCGCAGATTCTGGTTCAGTGCCCTATTGGGACACTGGCGGCTTCACTTTTCTTCAATGCATAGCCATCTTTCTTTAATTTCTCTGATACGTGAGTGAAGGTGGTTCCATAGTCATAAGGCACTTACACCTGTTAAATAAACAACACCTTGTCAAATTTCAACCTGATACACTGGTGAAATTGAGCGAGGCTAATAGTGAGCAACTCCTTAACTCCCCAAAAATAACACTCTTTAATTAAACTCCACATAAGACTTTGCTCACAGTTGATTTCAGTTTGATGTTAGCAGGTTGCTAAGCTAAAAAAACATAATAATCTAACAAGCAACTATTAAAAATAATGCTCCTTACTTTGACACTGTAAGTTCAATTAAAATATGTATTAATGAGAATCACACATGCACACATAATAGAACTAAAAAAGGACAAGGAATAAAATGCTGTTTCTGATTTTGTGAATCTGATTTTCTGATCCTTTTTTATCATTACTTCTGGAATGCTTTATCTTCTAGACTGTGCACTAACCTTACATAATACCATATTAAGTTGCAGGACAAAATGAAGCCATGTCCAGACTGTGAGTTCTATCAAGAAGAAAGAGCGGATACTTTTTTGGAAACCTTACAAAATGTTTTACAACAGATGAATGCTGAAAAACGTTGTGCTCCAGAGAAGAATAAGAGACATTAAGAGAACATTATGAAAAAAAACCCATTAAAAACATGATCTGAAGGAGCAGATTCCTGTGGATTCCTGAAGCCGTTCTGGAGAAATTTCTGAATGGCAAAACAGACACCATATACTAAGCTACAGTACCTACAGTACGTATCCATCTGTACATGAACATGCAAATATATATTTTCTTAAATAAAGGACTTTTATGTTATATTTGTTACAATAGTCTGTTTTGACAACAAACTAAACCCATGACCACTTTTTCTTGACCATCACTTCCTATAAATTATAGCTGTGTAGCTAATAATACAAGTAGTTGGTTTGAGAATTGCTGTAGTATATTCAACTGAACAGAATAATTACTGTCATCTTCATTATAATGTATCTGAACTGAAGATTTACCTAGTCAAAGGAACCAAAGTCATGAGCCTGGGCCAAAAAAATGTGATAAGACAAGTTCATTGAACCAATGTTGATGTTTTGTTTCATGCCATGTTAAGTTATTTAACTGACAAAAATAAGTGTTACACATTATTGGCTATTTAATGACTGTTGCAATATTGGCAAATAAAGTTATACTCTCTCGCTGCTGTGTAACTTTAGAAAGGAAAGAGTCTGCTAAGAAAAAACAATCTGATGCACTTTATGAAAGCTTATCCAAAACCATTTGCTATAACTGTGCTCTGCTTACAACATTGACAAACATGTCCTTTGATTTTGGTAGGGTTTTTTACCCTTTGATTATCAGTGTCTTCAAATGTCTTGACATGTTTTATTTAGGCTGCTCTTTCAGACACCATCATCTGAGGTATGTTTTATATGACCTTGAATGCCGTTGTGTGATTATCTGCAGTTCAGTTATGTGATAACGTGCGCATAATTACGTAAAGAAACTCAGAGTCTGCAGAACATCTGATACGCTATGATTGGATACTCCAAACATAAATACACTATGATTCATGTCCACCAGCAAAACTTTATAAGGTTGCTGTAATATGAAATGTTTCAGGACAATAATAATAATAATTTACTGCAATTTGACCTTTGCAGTTGGTCTATAACTTTGCTGAGAACATATGATCAAACTACATTAAATGTATATCAATAGAAAAGCTTAACTGTTCAGCATACATTTACAATGCTAGATGTTTAGAAAATGTTTGGATGTATTACACCATTGTTCTACTTCATGACATGAAAGGAATTTGACAGCCTTCAGGTATTTCAGTGGCATGTTAACATGTTAGACTTTGGCGTTCCTTCTAAAAAAAAAAGTGTTTTATATAACCCAAACTGCTGAAACCTTTTATTGCATTTATAATGGTGTACAATAAAAAGACAACACTTTTATGAGCTGTTTTATTTCTGATTCATTTTTCTTCTTCCTTTTTTTAAATAAAAAATGTAGGCTATTTTCTTAAAGCTGCATTCCGTAAGTTTTGCCTCTTTGTCGCCATCTCTGTTTGAAAACCTGCAATTGCAGCTGTTTGCGGAATTATCTTCCTTGCATGGGTTGTGTGCTGGCAGGGCTCCAGCGCGGATGAATCTAATGTTTTGAGTATGTGTGGCAGTCACATAGTCACCTCACCGGTGTGGATATTCACTGTACTTCAGAATCAGATTCTAGCCTACGTCTTGGAATATATGACCCAAATGAGAATTTTCACCGTATATTGTCATCTGAACAAGTAAGTAACAAGTCTGCCACGTTTGTTCTGACCAACTGAGGAAAAAAGCATTACAATAAATCGCGCTACCAATGGTGATTTAATCTAAATTAGCTCATATTACATCAAACCGTGCAAATTATTATTATTGTTATACTTTGTTCTCAAATTGTTCATGTTAACAACATCAGCATTACGTGACTATGTGAATATAGTGTGTATAAGCAAGTAGATTTCAATTTCTGTAGTCTGTACCACTCGAATTTCATATTAAGAAATTCTTTTAACCCAAAAAGCAAATTATGCTCCCTTCGAACTGGTTGTCTTTAAAATACAAATCTTGTGTAATCCCAGGCTATCTGTAATCAGAAGCACATTTAAAACTGGAATATAATTTAATTTCATTCACATGTGCAGATAACAAAATTCCTGAGGCCCAGATCAGGCTCACACCTGACACGTTCATCTGGACCACATACCGCGTGGAATGATGGCAATTGGGCAGTCCGCTCCTGTTTGCCAGATTTGGGCCACAAGCAAGCCAAAAGAAGGCCCAATGTCAGCCATGAATAAACCAAATAAAGCAGAACTGGCCCAAATCTGGGCCACATCGATTTTAATTCTGGCCCAGATCCAACACCTTACTCTGGCCCACATACTATGTAGAATAATGGCATTTGAGCAGTCCAGTTCTGTTTGCCAGATTTGGGCCTCAAGTAAGCCTAAGCATTGCTGCATGTAAGCCAACCAAATAAACCAAAACTGGCCCTAATGTGGGTCACAGTTGATTTTTATTCTAACCCTGGCCTTCCCCACATTCCTCATGTGGCCCACATGCTGCATGGAATAGTGGCATTTTGGCAGTGGTCCACAAGCAGGCCACTACACAGCCACATTTTAACTAATAATGAACAAAATAAACCATAAATGCACATTATCTGGGCCACACTAAGCCTTAAGTGAGTTATGAATCAACAATACTCAACATTGTAAAGAGAAATTAAAAAATGTCCTCCATAAATGTTCAAATAAGTTCCAGAAATGTGTCCTACTTGATAAAATCATCCTGACCCAAGTTTTGCACAAGCAGCAATTAAAATGTCACAGATAAATATTCAAAGACACATTCCAATACTTTTAAAAACTGTTCTTGTGTTCTCTGCACTGTGTTAAAGAGCGCACAACGAAAATGTAAGGTTATATATCATAAGTCTTTAATCCAACCAGAGTAAATCCAAACACAATGTAGCACAGCAACATTTAAGACGTAGACATAAGACCAAAAAAACTCAAAAGTGAATATACAGGAACTTAAGTACTCAGACCAAACAAGGATAATTAACTAGGCACACCTGAACAGAATAATACAATCAACACAACAAGGGAAACGGTGCAAAAGGAAAACAAAGTCCAAATTAACAGAAACTGTGACAGTAAGAGTACAATCATTATAGTGCACTTCTGTTTTTATGCTGCACATTACACATATAAAAAAACTGCCATTAAAAGCATGTTTTAAAAAAAAAAGAATTTGCTGCATATGTAGCCTTCTTAAGACTCACATCCCGATCACCCTGCATCAGTTAACTGTGTTGCATCCTACTAAAAGTAGCCAAATTCTATTAGGCCATATTTACAATTTCATGCTTCCATTTCAATTAGCCAGTGTCAAGTGTTACATTCAAGAAGTGGCCTCATTTGTCAAGTGTTACAACCAGAAGTGGTCCTCATCTGTTTTAATGCCATATCTTTCCCAAAATTGGCCCAGATACGGTTTTAATAACTGGGCCACATTTGTGGGATCATATGTGGGCCACTTTAGGCTCACAGCTACATTAGCCAGTGCTCACTGTTCTTGGTCCACATTTGCGGCATCATATAAGGGCCACTTTAGGCTCACAGGCACATTAGCCAGTGCTTACCGTGCCATATCTTTGCCAAAACTGTCCCAGATACGTTTGAAGATAACTGGGCCACAGTTATGGCATCATATGCGGGCCACTTTAGGCTCACAGCCACATTAGCCAGTGCTTACTATGCCATATCTTTCCCAAAATTGGCCCAGATACGGTTTTAATAACTGGGCCACATTTGTGGGATCATATGTGGGCCACTTTAGGCTCACAGCTACATTAGCCAGTGCTCACTGTTCTATATCTTTGACAAAACTGGCCCAGATACGCTTTAGGAAACTGGGCCACATTATATGCGGGCCACCTTAGGCTCACAGCCACATTAGCCAGTGCTTACTGTGTCATATGTGTCATATCACTGACCCAGATACACTTTAGGATAACTGGGCCACATTTGTGGCATCATATGTGAGCCACTTTAGACTCACAGCCACATTAGCCAGTGCTTACTGTG
>NW_015660894.1:404352-410777 GCF_001515625.1 Sinocyclocheilus rhinocerous
TGGGCTTATGGGGCTGTCACGTGATGAATGAACGACTCAAACCCGAAGACTCGAGAGATGAACTAATCAATTCTCTTTCCGGCTCAGACTGCATTGGTTAAACTTATGGGGCTGTCACGTGATGAACGAATGACTCGGAAAAACCCGAAGACTCGAAACAGGTGAACTACTTGACTAATTCCAGTACAGAACCTATAGGATGTTGCGCATGCGCGACTGAACGAATCACTCCCCGAGACGACTCGTTCTTCCCGAGTCACATTAAAGATTCGTTCAAAATGAACGAATCGTTCAAGAACGACCCAACACTCTATTACAGATGTGACGTAATGACGCGGCAGCATGCTCGAATTTCCCGCGAAAACCAGAAAACATTATTATAAGTGAAACAGGCTAAAGTAAGGCGATAGTTTTGAACACTGGCTGGTTAAGTACTTGCTGAAATATTGATTTCGGATCATCTTTAACCAAAAAAAAAAGTTACGGACTGCAGCTTTAAGTTTTTTTTTTTTTTTTATGATTTTGCAGTTTTATAGCAATAAACATTAACATCACAATTAGTCAGAATGTAGGCTACCATAAATTACAAGATCGCAGATTGTAACAGATTTATGTTAATGTGCTACACATATATTATTTCTTTCATTTTTGGTAATTAAAATGTTTAATTAGGCTATTAACAAAATATGTTGTATCACAGTGAATTGTATGGGGAAGTAAAAATCTTCCGTATTTCCGGTAGTTTTTTTATTGCAAAAAACAAAACAAAACAAAGAACAAGAAGAAACAGCACTGCATTGAAAAAACAATACCACCTCATTTAGAAAGAAAAATTTTATCATAAGCCTGAAGAAACTTGTTATTCTTATTGTTATCAATGAGTATTGTTATCAATGAGTTTAAGAGATTTAACAATAAGCAAAAGTATTTCCTGTAGTTTGTCAGAGAGAGAGTGCGTCACAGATAGCGCTGATATGCACGTGAGAGTTTATTTTTGTAGCCATTGCTGTTTGCTATAAAATAGATTAACAAGAGGAAAACCCTTGAGATAAAAACATACTAATAGTTAATCAGCAACTATTAAATACTTGGACCATACATTGCATGAAACAACACGGTTGTCCTCCAAAGCGCTAAATGGCGCTCTGCAGCTCTCGCTCTGCTTATTGCTTATTGCTTATGGAAGTTTAAGGAAAGAAAACAACATTGGCCTTTGCTGCCTTGGAAAGAGCTATATCCAACACGCGACACCAGGGAAAGACGGTATATGCTATTGCATGTTAGGCCATATGAAAGATGTCACACTTGAAATAATATTAAGACTGTTTAATATGATATGGAATGCAGGTAAACTCCCATTAATATGGAAACAAGCAGTTATAATCCCAATACTTAAACCTGGCAAAGACCCGTCAGATTCAAAGACCAATAGCATTAATGTCACAATTAGGGAAAACCATGGAAAGGATGGTAACAAATAGATTAGATTATTATATTGAAAAAAATGGTCTTATATCACCACATCAATCTGGGTTTCGTAAGGGAAGGGGGACAATGGACTCGGTACTATGCCTAGAGTCAGTAATTAGGAAAGCTCAAAGTAATAAAGAAAATGTAATTGCTGTATTTATTGATATTGAAAAGGCATACGATATGCTGTGGAAGGACGGACTTCTTATTAAACTTAATAAATTAGGAATAAGTGGCAAGATGTATAATTGGGTATTAGATTTCCTGAATAGAAGAACAATAGAAGTTAAAGTAGGCACAGAATATTCAAATAGATATACAGTGGAAAATGGTATCCCACAAGGCAGTGTATGTAGTCCAATATTATTTAATATTATGATTAATGATATATTTGATCAGGTTGAAGGAAACATAGGCAAGTCACTTTATGCAGATAGGCACAGAATATTCAAATAGATGGTGGAGTGGAAAATGGTATCCCACAAGGCAGTGTATGGTGTCCAATATTATTTAATATTATGAATAATGACATATTTGATCAGGTTGAAGGAAACATAGGCAAGTCACTTTATGCAGACGATGGGGCACTCTGGGTTAGAGGTCGGAATATTGAATATTTAAGAAGGAAAATGCAAAATGCAATAAGGAATGTAAGAACAGTGGACAAATAAATGGGGATTTAAACTTTCAATCTCAAAATCACAAGTTATATGCTTTTCTAAACAGTATTACTTAAACTATATGGGCAAGATCTTCAACAGGTTAAGGTTGTAAGATTCTTGGGAGTGTTTTTTTATGAGAAGTTGACCTGGTGTCAACATATTGATAAGGTTAGGAATAAATGTAAAAAGGTAAATAATGTTTTAAGATGTCTATCAGGACAAGACTGGGGAGCAAGCAGGTCATCGCTCATTAACATCTATCAGGCTCTTTTAAGAGCAGCGTTAGATTATGGTTGCCTAGCATATATGTCAGCATCAGAATCAAACCTTAAAAAACTTGATGTGGAACAGGCACAGGCACTTCGGATTTGTACTAGAGCGTTTAAATCATCACCAAGTTGAGACAGGAGAGATGCCTTCATGTATTAGGAGGATCAAGATCATGCTGGCGTATTGGATAAATCTACAAGGGCATAGCGGAGTACATCCCACAAAGGCCATCTTACAAGATTGTTCAATAGTAAAAGTAATTATTACAGTTTCGGATGGATAGGAAATGCAAAAGCACAAAACGCAAGCCTCAGCCAGCTCCAAGTAAGCCCCATTGTGGCACTATCAACTGTACCACCTTGGAAATTCATAAAGCCATCTGTAGATATATGCCTTCAATAAATGTTAAAAGAAAAATCTAGAATAATGCCACAGAGGGTAATAGTTCAGGACTATATGAACCTTTATCAAGACAAACTATTCATATTTACAGATGGATCAAAGCAGCCAGAGACAGGCCGTACTGGGGCTGCTTTCTCCATTTCGCATTATGAAATAGCAGTTAAAAAAAGAACAGCAGATCATTTATCGGTGTACACAGTAGAGCTTTTAGCAATTTTATTGGCATTACAGTGGTTGGAAGGAAATAAACAGAACCAAAATGTAATCATAGCTTCTGACAGCTTATCTGCTCTATCTAGTATTCAATCTGGGAAAACATCATGTAGACAAGATATCATATACCAGATATTCTACTTACTTTTAATACTGTATGATAAAGGGCTGGGTGTTTCCTTCCTTTGGGTTCCTGCTCATGTGGGGGTGGAAGGAAATGAGATTGTAGCCTTTGCTGCCTGATTAAAGTAAAACCAGACAGCTGTTTAAAGGTAAGAAGACTTTTTTTATCCGCTCTTTAATGGTAAATTTAAGACATACTTAACGGTATGGTATTTTCGTAGTAAACTAAGATGTGACCGTGGTAATTAAGCCACGAGTTATTTGTGAAATAAGATGTGTGCTAGCTAGCTCGTGTGCTAATTCCTTGTCGACTGGATTTAGCAGCATTAGCCAGAGCACATCACCCTAAAGGCAACAGGAACAAACTAGATTGACTGTTGTTGTTTACCTGTAGTTTTAAGCTCGTAAATTGTGTTATGCATACCCAAGTAAAGAAATACAGTGTACGTTACTGTTTAATCGAATTGCGTTATGACTCGCATCATTCGCCGTGTCTCTTTTTTTCTGCCTGGTCAAATGGCTGGTTTTAGTCTAATAACATGTAAACTGCTATGTTCATGGACGAATCTTGCATCTGTTTGTAATTGTTTACTATTCTTTGCTTTTTACATGTATTTGATGTGGTTTGTACAGTAGTGTTGCCGTCTGGATAACACAGAAGAAAACAAAGAGATGTCTGACAGCGATGACAGCGATTTCTCTGATAATCAGAGCGAGAGGAGCAGCGAGGCTGAGGAGGTGGAGGAGAATGAGGTAAGACAACCAGCTCCTCCCCGAACGTGTCAGTAAATAGTCGATAAATAGCTTTTTATGGTAGCTAAAACCATGCTATATTTTGTTTATCTGAAATGGTTCATTAAAAAAAAACTCACTCAACACATATCTTTGAGGAGGAGGAGGAGGAACAGGGGAGTGTAGCTGGCAGTGACAAGGCTGAGGAGGAGGAGGGAGAAGATTTGGAGGATGAGGAGGAGTATGATGAAGAGGAAGAAGAGGATGATGACCGGCCCAGGAAAAAACCTCGGCATGGTGGCTTCATCTTGGATGAAGCCGGTTAGAAAATCCCTTACCAACATATTTCTTAGATTAAGCAACATATTTTGCATAGATGTCATTTGAAAAGCTATAATGTGTATTTTATTCTATCTTTGACTAGATGTTGACGATGAGTATGAAGATGAAGATCCATGGGAGGATGGTGCTGAAGACATCTTAGAAAAAGGTAAGATATTGTTATTATTTTAAATGAATTGTGAATGTTTTGTTTGTTACATTTAAAAAAATATCTTAAGTTATTATACAGGTGCATCTCAATAAATTAGAATGTCGTGGAAAAGTTCATTTATTTCAGTACTGGAGGTGAGACAGCTACACTGCTCACACTTTCACATGACTGAATCTGAACTATGGAAGTCATGTTAAATACCCGTTTTTCTCTTTAGGGATTCACGTGAGGAAGCTCTAGGGGAGTATTACATGAGAAAATATGCCAAGTCCTCAGGTGGCGAGCAGTAAGTCAACAGAGTTCACCTGTACTCAAAGTGTACACTTTTACGAAGTGTGTGACTCAATTCAGCACGTGCATGTTGAAATGAAAGGAATTCTGGTTTTGCTGCATTAACTTCTCTAAATATTCCTGTTCTGCTGTTTACTTCAGTTTCTATGGCGGCTCTGAGGATCTTTCTGATGACATCACCCAGCAACAGTTGCTTCCTGGGGTCAAGTATGAAAAAAAAAGAACAATTTATTGCTGATTAAACATACTAAATTAAGTATTTCTGAAAAGACCACTGGGCTTGTGTTAAGAGATTTGTCTCTTGCAGGGATCCTAATTTGTGGACCGTTAAGTGTAAGGTTAGTACTATCTAACATGTGGCCTATGGGTGTTGTGATGAGGCTACTGTATGTGCAGGGTTTAATTCTTCTGTTTCTCTGTAGATTGGAGAGGAGAGAGCAACTGCCATTGCCTTGATGCGAAAATTCATTGCTTATCAGTGCACCGACACAGTAGGTTTTCCACATTCCCTCTGTCTTGATTAGACATGTGCCGGTATTCGGTAATGCGATTATATCACAATAATGAATATGCACAATATTTTTATCGTGGGCACTTCAAAATACTGAGAATAATTATTTATTACAAATTATTCCGAATTTTGAATGCATTTTAAGAATACTTTTCCCATCAACTGGTTAAAATGCACAACACCGCTGCATGCGCACTCTGATGTAAACAAGCACGGATGAAAAGCGCATGACGGAGCACATGAGAGACACTCTGGATGAAAGCACACTTTCACTCTCTGGCAGCAAATGTTTATTTGCCCCGGAAACCCCATAAACAAAGCAGCTGTGCTACTTTCCGTTTCTGAAATGTTTAAATGGTTTAAACAGCCATTCAGATTTTTGTACTCGCTATGGTGTTCATCACAGCGCCAAATACTTAAATATTTAGACTTAATAGGCTATTTATTTTCAAACTTTTTTACGTTTTACTCTGGACTACAACATGTCCTATTGTTTGAAAGTGTTTTGATTCTTTATTGTTCGGTCACACTTTACATTAGGGCTTCATTAGTTAACATTAGTTAATTCATTAGTTAACAAACTGCCAATGAAAAATTCTTCTGAACATTCATTAATCTTAGGTATTCCAATATTTAATCATTTAACAGTTGCAGCCGTGTTATTTAATGAGCTAACATGAACAAAGACTTGTATTGTTTTAACAAAGATTAATAACTTCTGTAGCAAATGTAGCTATTGCTCATTGTGAATGTTAATGCATTAACTAAGGTTAACTAATGAGGTCTTATTGTAAAGTGATACCTATTGGTCTTTATAGTTCTTTTGCACTTTAATCTGTGTAAAACTTTTAACTTTATACATTTTTCTGTATTGCTTTATTGCATTTAAATGTTCAGTTATTTTTGTTATAAGAAAAAAGTTATTAAACCTGTTATACTGTATTATGACAGCACTTTTTAAAACTAAATTTCAACATCGTGATGATAATACCGCATACCGTGATAAAAGCATTAGCAAGTAATTGCAACATGAAAATTTGATACCGGCATATCCCTAGAAGCCACATCATCTCACAGAAGGATTTATTTCAAACACTCGACTGACGTTATGAAGTGAATTTGGAGTAAAAATATGTTATTAAATGTGGTATTTTCACATGCTTTCAGATGGAGCAGCATTTACTTCACAGAGCCGTAGTTAACTGAGAAGCTATGCAAACAGCTGTCATTATCGCAAACTATTTCTTCGATTTCAGAA
>NW_015660894.1:429259-429709 GCF_001515625.1 Sinocyclocheilus rhinocerous
TGTTTAAATTATTTAAATAGCCATTCAGATTTGTGTATTTGCTATGATGTTCATCACAGCGCCAAATACTTAAATATTTAGACTTAATAGGCTATTTATTTTCAAACTTTTTTACGTTTTACTCTGGACTACAACATGTCCTATTGTTTGAAAGTGTTTTGATTCTTTATTGTTCGGTCACACTTTACATTAGGGCTTCATTAGTTGACATTAGTTAAAACAAACTGCCAATGAATAATTCTTCTAAACATTCGTTAATCTTAGGTAATTCCAATATTTAATAACACGTTTGTTATTGTTATTTGTAATTGTTAAAATCAAAAGTTGCAACTGTGTTATTTAATGAACTAACATGAACTAAGAGTTGTTTTTAACAAAGATTAATAACTTCTGTAGCAAATGTAGCTATTGCTCACTGTGAATGTTAATGCATTAACTAAGGTTAACTAA
>NW_015660894.1:430393-436405 GCF_001515625.1 Sinocyclocheilus rhinocerous
TATTGCTCATTGTGTGTGAATGTTCATTAACTAAGGTTAACTAATGAGATCTTCTTGTAAAGTGATACCTATTGGTCTTTATAATTCTTTTGCACTTTAATCTGTTTAACATTTTTTACTTTATCATTTTTTTTGTGTATTGCTTTATTGTATTTAAATGTTCAGTTATTTTTGTTAGAAGAAAAAAGTTATTAAACCTGTTATACTGTATTATGACAACACTTTTTTGCAACTAAATTTCAATATCGTGATAATACCGTATACCATGATAAAAGCATTAGCAATTAATCACAACATGAAAATTTGATACCGGCATATCCCTAGTCTTGATGTCAGTTTGTTTTGGTTACAGCTAGCGTTAGCGCCATGGTTGGTTAATACCTGTAATGGTGCCAGTACTTTTGACTCGCACCATTTAAATCCTCATTATGTAAGGCACAGAACTGTATGAACTTTATCTTGTGTGCCTCACATTAAACTTTTCCTCACTTATTGAAGTTTTCCTGAAAACAATTGTCTCAAGTTCCATTTGGTTTTCGTTTATCAAATTGTAGGCCAAGTGAGAAGAGAAAAACTACAATGTCTGTGGTACAAATATGTTGTTTCTCTCTCCACAGCCGCTTCAAATCAAATCAGTGGTGGCCCCTGAGCACGTCAAAGGTTATATCTATGTGGAGGCGTACAAGCAGACCCATGTCAAGTCCGCCATTGAAGGTGTTGGAAACCTGCGTATGGGCTTCTGGAACCAGCAGATGGTGCCCATTAAAGAGATGACAGATGTGCTGAAGGTGGTTAAGGAAGTGACTAACCTTAAGCCCAAGTCTTGGGTTCGTCTTAAGAGAGGCCTTTATAAAGATGACATTGCCCAGGTGGGTACAGCAGAAGACTTGGCTATATAGTAATAAAGGAAACGTCTCCCAAATAGGGTGCTAGATATTTTGGTTACGTTATTCAATTTGTCATTCATACAGCTCTACATCTGTGGCATGAAAACATTTGACGCTTGTATTTATTTGCCTTGTTTAGGTGGACTATGTTGAACCGAGCCAAAATACGATCTCACTGAAAATGATTCCTCGGATTGATTTAGATCGCATTAAAGCGAGGATGAGTATGGTAGGTTACATCATCATGATCATATATTTACGCTACTGTTCAAAAGTTTGGAGTCAGTACATTTTTTTTTTTTTTTTTGAAAGAAATAAATACTTTTTATTCAGCAAGGATGAATTAAATTGATCAAAAGGGCAGTTAAGATGTTGCAGAAGATTTTTGTTTTAATAAATGCTGAACTTTCTATTCATCGAAAAATCCTGAAAAAAGTTTTACGGTTTCCACAAAAAATATTAAGCAGAAAAGAAACCTCTTTTTAACATTCATAATAATAATAAAATGTTACTTAAGCACCAAATTAGCATATTAGAGTGACTTCTGAAGTATCATGTGACGCTAAAGACTGGAGTAATGCAAAACAGTGATTTTAAGTTAAAAATGTTTCACAGTATTACTTCCTTTACCTTTAATAGGATGAACGTGGCTTTTGTGATCATAAGAGGCTGCTTTTAAAACATTTAAAAAAAAATTACTGACCCTAAACCTGGATGGTAGTGTATATATGCTATGTGACCTTTTAGTGATTTGACCCCGGCTTTGTCTTTCATCGTACAGAAAGACTGGTTTGCGAAGAGAAAGAAGTTTAAGAGGCCCGCTCAGAGGCTTTTTGATGCTGAAAAGATCAGGTAAAGGAGCACTCTGATTTTGAGTCGCTCATAATCAAAACCTATTGAAATATGTCAGCCACACTGACACATGCTCTGCTCCACAGGTCTCTAGGTGGTGAGGTCAGCCATGACGGAGACTTCATGATATTTGAAGGCAACCGATACAGCCGCAAAGGCTTCCTGTTTAAAAGCTTTGCTATGTCAGCCGTGGTAAGAGCCCTCACACTTATTGTGGTTCTAGGTGTCTGTCTAGTTGTTCCTTATTGGTTTATCGTGTCTCTTTTTGCATAGATCACAGAAGGGGTCAAACCTACTCTGTCGGAGCTGGAGAAGTTTGAGGACCAGCCAGAGGGGATTGACCTTGAAGTAGTCACAGAGACAACAGGTAAATACATCCAGACAGTAGAACTTTTTTTTGTGCCAATGTGTTGCGTAATCCTTCCGTGCATGCATTTTTTCAAAGTTAATCACAAAGATTTTATTAATACAGGTAAGGAGCGTGAGCACAATCTCCAGGCAGGAGATAATGTGGAAGTGTGTGAGGGGGAGTTAATCAACCTTCAGGGTAAAATCCTGAGTGTGGATGGCAACAAGATCACCATCATGCCCAAGCATGAAGATCTGAAGGTGAATAAATCAGCACGAGTTTCTGTGTCAATACTGTGCCAGTATGCAAAGCATTTTCTCTTGGTTTGTGAATTCTGTGCCACTAAATGGAATTCAAAAGCTTTGCGAGAGTTCAAATATCCTGAAAATCATGTTCTCCATGTTGTGTCCCTTTTACACCATGATTATTGTCTCACTATCGTGCCTTTGTTTTTGTTTAGGACCCTCTTGAGTTTCCAGCTCATGAGTTGAGGAAGTACTTCCGTATGGGCGACCATGTAAAGGTTATCGCAGGGCGTTTTGAAGGTGACACAGGCCTCATAGTCCGTGTGGAGGAGAACTTTGTTATTCTGTTCTCTGATCTCACTATGCATGAGGTAGGTTTCACTAGTAAGCTGTATAATTTTTCTGAGAAGCATGTAATATACTGCAGTCAATGTTGTATTTTCTCTATCTGACATGATATCTGTTTTTGTTCCAGTTGAAGGTCTTGCCCCGGGACCTGCAGCTGTGCTCTGAGACTGCCTCAGGTGTGGATGCAGGAGGCCAGCATGAGTGGGGAGAGCTGATACAATTAGACCCCCAAACTGTAGGTGTCATTGTCAGGCTGGAAAGAGAGACCTTCCAGGTAAAGTTCAAGAGAAAGCAAGTTCAAGTGTAATGTAAACTAAACTCAGTAGTACACACTTGCTGTTTCTTCACAACAATAGCACACTTTTCACCATTGTCCCTTCAAGGCCACTGAGTTCACTCTGTGACTATCTTGGCAAAACCCCTGTGCAGCTGTATTGTCATCATGCAATTACAGCCCCTAGGCTTGCATTTCAATAACATTGTCACATCAGCAGGAACGTGATTGCAATATCATCGTGAATCAGGGCTCTCAACACAAAGGGTTGAGTTGGTGGTTCATGTTTGTACTTGAGCTGCCAAACATTTCACTGGTCTCAGCATGAAAAAAAAAAAAACTAAATTTTTTTACTTAAAGCAACATGTATTTTTATAAAAGTATAAAAATATAATTATTCATTTATTGCTATTTTTAACCGATTCTGTATGCTTGAAAGATAAGAATTCTTGCAGTGTATCCAGGTAAATAACAACTTTGACACAGTACTGTTGTAAAGTTTGGGGTTGGGTCTCATGCTCACCAAAGCTGCATTTTTTGATAAAAAATAGTGCAAAAACAGTAATATGGTGAAATGTTATTACAATTTAAAATAACTGTTTTGTATTTTTAGATACTTTAAAATATAATTTATTCTTGTAATGGCAAAGCAGAATTTTCAGCGGCCCTTACTTCAGTTTTCAGTGTCCTATAATCCTTCAGAAATCTTTCTTTCTTGCGTTCAAAAAACATATTATTATTATTATTAATGTTGAAAACTGGTGTGCTGAGTATATTGCTGAAAGTATTACTTTCTTAAAAAAAAAAAAAGCTTTTTAAAAAAAATTTCTGCTCTCTGAATTTTCTTTCACACTGATTCATTTTTAGGTTCTGAACATGCACGGGAAAGTTTTGACTGCACGGCACCAGGCAGTAAACAGACGGAAGGACAACCGCTTTGCTGTCGCTCTCGACTCTGAGCAAAACAACATCCATGTGAAGGATATTGTAAAAGTCATTGATGGACCTCATTCGGTAACTACCAGAGACATAATAAAGGTTTGACATTGAATAACAGATCCGCATTGGAGGAAGTTAATATTCTCCTTCATGTGATCCGTCAGGGCCGTGAAGGTGAAATTCGCCACATCTTCAGAGGCTTTGCTTTTCTTCACTGCAAGAAGCTGGTTGAAAACGGAGGCATGTTTGTCTGTAAAGCACGCCACCTCGTTCTGGCGGGCGGCTCAAAGGTAGATCTGTTCTGCTACATCTGTGGACAAATCTTATACATTTCCCAAATTCCCTGTTGTAAAACGGTCCCGTTTTCTTCCCCAAAGCCCAGAGACGTGACCAATTTTACAGTGGGAGGCTTTGCACCTATGAGTCCACGCATCAGCAGCCCGATGCACCCTGGCGGAGGTGGTAAGCAATTTCACGTAACTCACAGGGTTTTGTAACATAGTGGTTGAAAATCTGGGCTTTTATCAAAAGGTTCAAACCTCAAAAGAGGATGTAATTATTCATTTAAACACGTGTGTTTGTCTGCCAATATCTTAACTTAAAAACTTACGTTTTTGTCTGTCTGGTTGCCATTTGATCATTTGAATCATATCAATGATATAAAGACTACTCATATTTTGATCTAGATCTTTTTTGGTCTTCCTTTCAGGGCAGCAGCACAGGGGCGGAGGTGGTGGCATGGGTCGGGGCCGTGGGCGACGAGACAATGATCTGATTGGGCAGACTGTCCGTATATCCCAGGGACCATACAAAGGTTAAATGAATCATATTCTTATTATTTGGAGCTTTCGACCTTTTGTGAGAAGCTTTTTGCTTTGGTTTAGTGTTTTGTATAAATTTCATTGCATTTTATAACATGTTAAGTGTGGCATCAGTGTCCAAATAATTTATGACCACCATATGTTCACTTTGTCTTGTATTCTTATAAGCCACAGGTTTCATAACACCTTCTACATTTCCACAGGCTACATTGGAGTGGTGAAGGATGCCACAGAATCAACCGCTAGGGTAGAGCTCCACTCAACTTGCCAGACCATCTCTGTGGACCGGCAGCGTCTTACAACTGTGTATGTTATAGTGCACAAAGATTTATACTTTCTCTGCTTCTTCCACATTTGTTTATTCCATATTTTTGGCTAATTTTATGGCATTACTTCTAGCTGCCAGTAAAAGTCAGTACGCTCAGCTTCGTTTAACATATCTTCCTCACACAGAAAATGTAAATAAAAGTGGCTGGTCCTGTGTGGGAAAGTTCTATGTGAGAATCCTAGCTATTAGTCTCCCAACTACTGTTTGACAGTTCTGCCTCATTACACTGTAGACTGGATTGTGTTCGTCTGACATGTTATTTTTGATTTCACTGGTGCAGTAAACTATGACCGATAGGACAGCCCTGTAGCAGCTCTCTGAAAAGCACAGGATTCCTGGAACATACTTGCATATTACACACCTCAGAGATTGCTAGACAGAAGATCTTTTTTTTTTAAATTAGATGTTTATGAAAGAAGTCTCTTATGTTCATCAAGGCTGCATTTATTTGATCAAAGATACAGTAATATTGTGAATTATTATTAAAATGTTTAAACTATTTTAATACATTTTAAAATATAATTTCTTCCTGTGATGGCTAAACCCAAATTTTCAGCAGTCATTAGTTTTCACTGTCACATGATCTTTCAGAAATCACTCTAATATGTAGATTTGCTGCTCAAGAAACATTTATTATCAATGTTGAAAACAGGTTTCTGCTTAATATTGTGGAAACCAACATATTTTTGCAGGATTCTTTGAATAGAAATTGATAAAGATTTTACATTCAATTTTAAATAAATGCTGTTCTGTCACTTTTGATCAATTCCTTGTGTCCTTGCTGAATAAGAAGTATTCATTTCTTGCAAAAAAAAATAAAAAATCTTACTGACCCCAAACTTTTGAATAGTAGTGTAGAACTTTTGTTCTTCTAAATTTATTTCTTTTTTTTTAACACCTCAATATTTTTGCTCTCTTTAAATCAGTGGTGGCAAAGAAAGACAAGGAAGGACTTCCACCCATTTACGA
>NW_015660895.1:0-445 GCF_001515625.1 Sinocyclocheilus rhinocerous
CAACTTACCGTTTTTGTGAATAGTGGTTGCTTTAGTTGCCTCTTCACCTTTTAAATGTAAGTTTTTCTTTGGCTAGCACAATTGTGTGTATTAAACACATATGTGATGGCAAGGCACTTTTGGTAAAATGAAGTCATGTTTCAGAGTCTCTGATTGCAATTTATTTAAAACTGTTTCTATGCTTTTATGATTTCTATATTGTTGCTGTGATATGAGATAACTTGAGAAAAACCTTCATAAATGACTTTTATAAATATGGTTCATAAAGAGGTTTCAATTCTGGCACTCATAGACATGAAGAATCAGCATGTGAATCTCAACAATGGTGACAAAATATTCTGATATTTTTTATGTGATTTTTGAACGTCACAAAACAAGGAAGTAAAAAGTCACAACAAAAAATAACAAAAATAAAAGCAAATAGTAAAAAGAAAAGAAAATACTA
>NW_015660895.1:575-11878 GCF_001515625.1 Sinocyclocheilus rhinocerous
CATGAATCTGTCTGATGATCGTCACCATTGTTGAGATTCATATGCTGATTCTTGATGGCTGTGTGTCTAAACAGCTAAGATGTTCTAAACTGGTGTGCAAAGTTTTTTTTAAAGCTCTAACTATTATTTCATGAAAATTCAGTTATGATCAATAACAAACTATATTACACACTACCACTGGTGACATCAGTGAACCTGGCTGTTTCACAACAACAATGTCATTATCAAAAAAATGGGCTTTCAAATTAGAAATTTTTCATAAAAAAATATATATATAATCTGAACACATTTTATCTTGGTTTTTCTTGCCATAACAAATGTGTTTCATAAACACAACCACAACAACCAGAGAAAAACTAATGATAAAAAGTCAAGGGTCAAGAGCCCCTCTCCACAACGGTGACTTCAAATTGTATTATTTTCAATAAACATTAAGATCTAAATCTCTGTTAATTCTTAATAAGAATTTTTTTAGACGCATGACAAACAAAAATTCAAACTGGTTAGTAATGTGCGAAGCTGGTGATGCTGTTTGTGGAGATGATTAATCATCTTCTGCTGAGATCTTCAGAGATTTAATGTCTTCTTTTATTTCAGTTGATTTCATCTGTGGCTGAAGTCAGTTGTAATTCTTGTTTCTCTTTTCTTCAGTGATTCTGCTTGTTAACAGCAGCTGTTCATCACTAATGCTCAATCAGCACTTAATTAATCACAAAATTATCTCAACTTTAACACTGCTTCAGTGTTAAATCCAGGATGGGAAGCACTGTCATTTTAACCAAAAACTGTTTTGAAGAATGTGTAAATGAAGATCTGTTACGATAAAGAAAACCAATACGAGATTTAACCTTTCTGAGCAGTACATTTATGTGAGTTTCAAATGACAATTTGCTATCAAGCCAGATACCAAGATATTTGTAGCATTTAACATAATCAATCTCAGAGCCATTCAATGAAAAAATTTTAGGCAGATATTCAACATGTGGTACATTTCTATTAAAAACCATACATTTTGTTTTATTTGTATTTAAAACTAATTGAAGACTAGAGAAAGCATGTTGGATGTGAGTAAAACTGGCCTGCAATAAAAATAATGCGATGGTCAAGGAAGAACTAAATGTATAAATTATAGTGTCATCAGCGTATAAATGTACGTGAGAATCACCTGCAGCAAGAGCAATATCATTAACATAAATATTAAAAAGTATAGACCCCAATATGCTTCCTTGTGGGACCCCTTTAAATAGGGGCAGGGGATTTAACTGAAACCCCTCCACCCTTACTGATTGTGAACGACCAGAACAGTAACTCTACAATGCAACAAATTCTGAAGACTGTATTGTCTTCTTTATGCAATTATGCAAATGTATGCAATTTGGCAAATAAGTAAAGTAAAAATGTTCAAATGACCAAATAATGTGGAATGTGCACACATAAACCCAAGGAGCAATGTATAATTATGGTCAAGGGTGGGAGCCCATTGAATTCTGAGACAGCTAAAAATGGCCACTGAGAGAAATGGAGTGATACACATTTAGTTTGGGATCTGTTTGTGTCATCTATAGTGTTGCCATTTGACAGTCGTTTTAGGATAAAATGTATGTGTTATGTTGTTATTACATATTACTGGCATTAGTTATTGAATAAAAATCTATTTTAATGAGCATATATCAAGGCTAAAGTAGTTTTTTTTCTTCTCTGTAATAATTTGCTGTTACAAGTGAAGTAATTCAAGTGCTATGCTATGCAATTATTAAGGGGTTTCAGGTGGTTGCTTGCCCAAGTGAAAAGTGCCACATTTATATGATATTCTGATTTCTAAATAAGTGTAAATTATTTTCTAAATAAGACCTACAAGGCAAAAATAACACTGTGATCATTTAGAAAAGCAATAATATATTTCAAAGAAAAAGAACACATCTTTTCTCTACAAGCAGGACAATTTATGATATTTAGATATTAACAATAGCACAATTGTATAGGAAGAGTAATAATATAATGCAGAGGTGGGACTTTCAAGTCACAAGCAAGTCTTCAAGTCATATCCCAAGTCCTCAAAGAGTTAAAGTTAATGAGATAATTAAGTGACTAATTAAATTATGATTGTGCATTAGTGATGAACACCTGCTGTTACTGAGAATTACAGAGGATCTGATGTTGATGTTTTATTGGTTAAAATGATGCCACCATCATGGAGATCAGTGTTTGCTTTAGTTGCGCTCTTGACCCTTGACTTCTTGTATTAGATCTCTCTCTGTAACACTGCTTGTGGTGTTATAAAGCAGTGAGTAGCTGTTTCCATGTGATGTCATAATTCTCAGATCTTGAATCCTATACTGAGTGTGGTCTCAGACCTTTGGATCCCACTGTATTTACTTTGATATCAGTGCCATCCAATGTAAAATTTGGGTCCTGAAGCAAAATTAGTTAAAAACCTCTGCTATAGACGTTTGAGAGTCAATGGGCACACTTTCACTGCCAACTCAGGAGAAACCATTCCATAACAATGTTCATTTAGTTCTTTAATAGAGTCAAAATTTCAGAAAGGGAACGAGCTGACAGACATAAAGCGAATATTATAATATCTATATTGATATAACACGTATGTGTATGTACAATTTTGCTGTTTTGTTGTTCTGCAAATGTGCATTTGCTGTGTTGTTATTGCTGTTGCTTTTCATGTGTTGGTGGAAACTGTTATAGGGTAACTACTTAATATTGCTCCAGACCTCTAATTTGAAATATTGCTCTTAAGAGTATGCAGTCTGTGTATGCACATGCTACGGCTGGCACTTTATTTAACATTTATTGAAATGTATATTTGCATGATGAAACATTGTTATCCGTGCACAGTAAAATCCTGAGTGTTAAATTAACACTGCTCGGAGCATATATGGTCCCACTCTAAAAGAGTGTTAAAGTAACACTGAAGCAGTGTTAAAGTTAATGAGATAATTATGTGATTAATTAAGTGCTGATTGAGAATTATTAGTGATGAACACCTGCTGTTAACAAGCAGAATCACTGAAGAAAAGAGAAACACAAGAGCTACAACTGACTTCAGACACAGCCTTAGATGAAATCAACTGAAATAAAAGAAGACATTAAATCTCTCACGATCTCAGCAGAAGATAATTAAACAAATCCACAAACAACATCACCAGCTTCATGCATTACTAACCAGTTAGGCTTTTTTTCTAGAGTATCTAAAACATAAGTTCTTTATTGACAATTAAGGTTTAGATTTTTTTTCTTTTTCAACTTACCGTTTTAGTGAATAGTGTTTGCTTTAGTTGCCTCTTGACCCTTTTCTTATTAAATATAAGATTCTTTTTGGCTGGTTTAATAGAGTTTATCAAGCACAAACGCTTATCTCCACAGTGGTGACTTCAAATTTTATTATTTTCAATAAATATTAATATCTAAACCTCTTTTAATTCTTAATAAGAAATTTTTAGACGCATGACAAAAAAGTCAAACTGGTTAGTAATGTTTGAAGTTGGTGATGCTGTTTGTGGAGATGATTAATCATCGTCTGCTGAGATCTTGAGAGATTTAATGTCTATTATTTCAGTTGATTTCATTTAAGGCTGTGACTAAAGTCAGTTGTAGTTCTTGTGTTTCTCTTTTCTTCAGTGATTCTGCTTGTTAACAGCAGGTGTTCATCACTAATGCTCAATCAGCACTTAATTAATCACATCATTGTCTCATTAACTTTAATGAGATACTGCTTCATTGTTACTTTAACACTCTTTTAGAGTGGGACCATATATGCTCCGAGCAGTGTTAATTTAACACTCGGGATTTTACTGTGTATGTGTGTGTTTATCTACTGATTAAAATTTGTTAAAATGCAGAAATTGTTCCAGTTAGGTTGCAGTATTTACTGTATAAAGAAAAGTATACAGGGTACATTTCTAAAACTATTTATATGTATATGTATATATGTCCCTATTTTGATAGCTAATTTCTGTATTCTTTATTATACGTAAAGGATGTTTGCATGGTTTATCTCTGACTTTTTTGTCTCCGTTCCTTTGTCTGTCTGTATTTGTGCCTCTGATTTTATGTTCCTCAACCCATGTCTCTTTCTCACACTCCCTTTTTTCCATTCCAAGGCCTTTGGAGTTTGCTGAACCAGCATGTCTAGGCAGAGGATGTGTGTGTAGACTTGGACTGGCATGTCAAGACAAGACACATGCACTGAGGCAAAATATTTTGCGTCGTTTTGGCGTCACAAATGCTGACACAAAAACATGTAATTCTGAGTAGTTCCAGCCCTCTATTCTTGATTGAAAAACATTTCATATTTTGAGGACAACTATCAAACACCTAAAGTAGTCTGCTGTATTTTGCCTGTATTTGCTAATATTGTCTGCAGCAGCTGCAACAACATTAGAAGTAACACGGGAACAACTGAAGAGGTAGGAAATCTTTTATAGTATATGAAGTTTTAAAAAACTTGCAGGGAAGGTACAGGCAATAAAGTGAGAGAGGCAAGCAAGAGAGGAGAGGAAAAGATTAAAGACTGTTTTTGAATGAATTCAAATTCTGCTTTTGTTTCTGGGACAAAAAGACTGAGATAGAGATACTTAACATTCGTCTATCTACAGTCTTGTATACAATGTAGGAAGCAGACATTGTTTTGAGAGTGACTTACCTTAGTAATATTTGATATTGCTTGTCAAATATTGAGGTGTTTTGAAAAAAATCGCATCATGACCACACCTTCACATTTGTGGAAGGCTGTTTGATATCTTTTTTAGAACATAAGTTGTTCCATGTTCCCACTCTGCTAGATTTAAATAACCAATAAAAAAGCCAATTCAGCTGCTTGAGGGGGTATAATCTTAATACATTCGCACACAATGCTCAGTTTTTAGTCATTTTGACTGTTTTTGGATCTCTGCTTAAAACACTTTAATTTAATTGATTTTGTTCTGTTTCATTTCTTGGCAATATCACATGATGATGTCTTGGAACAAAAATATTTATTGTTTTATTTTTTTATGTGTAAGAATGGTATACTCATTCAGTGGTCCAGTACCCTAATTCCCTGTTACATAAGGCCTAGATTTAGATGCAAATTTAAAGAATAAGTTAAGGGTTTAATTAGTCTTAAAGTGTTATGTTTTGATCCAATTTATAAAGCCAATACGAATACACTATAGTGACATTTCTTTCATGAAATGCAACACTGGTAAATGCAAAGATATTTGCATTGCATAGATTTTTCAGTCTAATAAAATTAAAGTTCCACAAAGGTGCCATTATCTTCACATGATAGGCTGATTAGTAACTCAATCCACAATAGGAATAACCCTTTTTAATCTGTTGATATAGATTAAAAATTTCTAGAGAATTGCATGATGGTGGCTAATCTGAGCAGCTGGCTGGAGGTGAAATTCTACTGCAATGCAATTTTGGCTATTTTTATTTTTTTTGTGTGTGTGAGTTCTGTCATGACAACTCTCTGAGAGACTGGCATGGTAATGGACACAGCAATGTTAAAGTACAGAGACTTGCCCAAACATCCAAAGACATGCTGCTGTGAACATGTAAGACATGTTGCTGCTGCACATATAACATTAATTACCCCCCAACAAAGAATGAAACATGAGAAACGAACAATTCAATCCAAAATATTCATGCTGCTGAGTGTAGGAAAACAAGCTGCTGTACTGGTAGACATGCATATATCTGCACAGATAGGATGAACATAAACAGCTATATATGGTGAACCCCGGTTGATGGTGAATACAAGTGCGAATGCTTATTTCACTTTAACCTGTTCTCATATCTGCATCTTAGTCGACATATCCTCATAGCAATTACATACAGACCGCTTGCTGCTGCATAAACACAATTGCATTTATGCTTAGTAATTCACTCCTGCATCAAATGCAAGACTGTTAAACATCACGCTTAGTTAAAAACGTATTATTATTTGCTCATTTAGAAAATAAGCAGACCATGCAATATGCACAGTGATATGGAATGACAGAGCGTTCACTTATCTTAGATGTTGATTTCAGATGCTTTCTGAAAGTGCGCTGCAACTACTACAGCAAACACTGGCCAAGTATTTCACTGTTGAGCAGCAAGCTCATTGGAAGTTGATGCAAAAGAATCGAGAAGGGTATAACTGCAGCCTGGAGAACTCCAAAACGGGGTGGGAGCTCCAAAATAGGGCGTGGCTTCCTCCCATTGACATACAGGCACATGACACGCATGCGCACTTTTTCCCCCAATCCACTTCAGGGCAAACTCCGCCCCACAGCTGATTCTAAAGATTTTATTGGTTGTGTCAATTAAAGTGTTGATTTCCTACACTATGCTACAAAAAATGCTAACCCCTAAACACCTGACCCTAACCTTAACCAGTGAAATTGACTGCACTGCGGGATTGGCGCTGAATAGCGTGGTAAAGAAAGATGCAGTTCAGGAGATAAACAGTTAATAAGATTATGCGATATGAGATCGTTCCGTAACTCCCCAACCGGACCTCACCGGACAATGGCACCTTTTTAGTTACACCCAGTGTCACTACCCCCTCCTACCCTACGAATTTCGAGCCCCGGGACGCCTCCGTTGCTTAGAACAAAGCGATAGAGTAAAATCTTTCCCCTGCGCTGCACTGGGACGGCTCGCGGAAGAGCTCGTGCGTGATTCCCGTTTATATCATTAAGCAGATGTTCAAACTCCAGTCCGAACAACACTGGCCACGAGCTTTGGGCTCTGCTCTCATGGAGAATATTTACTTATATAGCATATTTTATTTTAGATGAACTAGAAACTATAGGGCCTTTCGCACCGCTTTAGTTCCAGAGCTAAATGTACAGTACGAAAGTACTGGGACGATTTTGCGTGAACCATTTCCCAGTACCATTTAAAAGGTTGCATTCACACCGACAGTGTGTACTAGGAAGTGACGTAAGCCGGTCGACAGCGACGTCATTTCAATTGGCTGGAGCCAGAGCCAATGCTGAAAGTCTTTGCTTGAGGAGACCCCGCCCCATTTTGGAGGTTCTGCCCACTTTTGGAGTTCACGCCCCATTTTGGAGATCTCCGGTCTGCAGTTATATCTACTTGGAAGAATCAGCTGTGCCATGTAGATAATGATATGATTACAAGCAAATTGCATTAAGGACATATCAGCCATGCGCCATCTAGAGTTTCCTGACAGAACTTATATATCCACCCTCTCCAATAGCCTAGACCAGGGGTGCCCACACTCGGTCCTGGAGGGCCGGTGTCCTGCAGAGTTTAGCTCCAACCCTAATCAAACACACCTGAAGCAGCTAATCAAGGTCTTACTAGGCATACTAGAAACTTCCAAGCAGGTGTGTTGAGGCAAGCTGGAGCTAAACTCTGTAAGACACCGGCCCTCCAGGACCGAGTTTGGGCACCCCTGGCCTAGACAGATGAAGAATATGGAATATTGTTGTTACATGTCTTGTTGATGGCCTTCACGGTACTCCGTGGCAGATCTAATGTTTTAGAAATACTTTTCCTGATTGGTCTCTTTATGATGAGCCTTTATAAACTCTTTGTTGATTGAATAAAACTCGTTCTCGTTAAAATTCGTTGCTAGTTCTGAGTAAATCAGCATCACCAGAAGACTATAATTAGTTTTAATTATAGTTTGAATGTGATTCAACCTCTGGTTAATTCCGAACAGAGTATGATGTTGTTGTTGTGTTTTTTTTTACATAAATACAGGATACGAACACCCATACCTATTACCAATTGTTTATAAATAAGGCGTATGGTCTTATTTTGGTAACAAGCTTAGACAAGCTGAGAGGACTCTATAAATAATATATGAAGATTTTGTGGCTCAGATAAGGTCCAGTGTGTTTTATTTCTTTGCTCTTGGCTGACATGTGGCATTGCTATGGCCTGCTTTTGGCCCAGATCTGGCAAACAGAAGCGGTCCGCCCAAGTGCCATCATATGACAGCGACAATATGTTGCTATCTGGGATGGCCCCTTGCCTTGAAGTGGCGATCTGGCTTATATAAAGCATGAAAGTTGCCCCCTTATTGACACTTTATAAGCAGCCCCCCACCTCAGCGTGGCGGTCTGCTGTGTTCAGAGCACTAATCACTTCAGCTGCTCATCACCCATTAGGTCAGATGTGGAGTTCGCCACTTCCCTGTCAGCTGAAATGGCTGGTCAGACTGCATTGACACAGCTCGACCTGACTTCAAATGTATTATTCCACAAGCAATGTGATTCATTGCTTTTTTATAATTTGCTCAGCAGCCACTGGCCCTTCGTGCAAAGAGGTATAGTTACAACATTTATAAGTGTCGGGCTCACCGCTTTTTATCTCTCATGCTACTAAACAAACATGCTTACGGCAGCTGGATAAGCGCTGCCCATCTCTTGGGTGCTGTGTTTAAACCAGGTCCGATGGCATACATGTCATAACAGGGCAGCAGACATATCAACAGTTGTGAAATGACATCACACTCTGCAATGTCTACAATGTCCTACAATGCTGCAGTTTTACATTTAAGCTCTTTTAATTTATTTACAAGGTCACGCTGTGATGTATTGGCTTCATGTGCTACGAATTTGCAGGTTAGAGATTTATATCAAGATTAAGTAATTTTACCTAGCCAGAGAAATCAGGTTAGCTCTACACAGTAAAATCCCGAGTGTTAAATTAACACTGCTCGGAGCATATATGGTCCCACTCTAAAAGAGTGTTAAAGTAACACTGAAGCAGTGTTAAAGTTAATGAGATAATTATGTGATTAATTAAGTGCTGATTGACATAAACACAATTACATCAACCAGAGATAAACTAATGTTTAAAAGTCAAGGGTCAAGAGCCCAGCTAAAGCAAATGCTTATCTCCATAACGGTGACTTCAAATTTGATTATTTTCAATAAACATTAAGATCTAAATTATGAGGTTCCATTTGTGTCAAAAATGAGTCGACTGCTTTGTGCTTTGTACTATACATTTGTCTTTGTCTACAGTCAATGCCTACTTGTTCAGGTAAATCAGTATATGTAGGCGTGTATGTTGTCTGTTGACGTCGTCTTAACTAACTGTCATCTTGTTCTGTCATCCTAACTGTCGTCCTGTTCTGTCATCCTAACTGTCATCTTATTCTATCGTCCTAACTGTCATCTTGTTCGGTCATCCTAATTGTCGTCCTGTTCTGTCGTCCTAACTGTCATCTTATTCTGTTGTCCTTACTGTCGTCTTGTTCTGTCGTCCTAACTGTCGTCCTGTTCTGTTGTCCTAACTGTCGTCTTGTTCTGTCGTCCTAACTGTCATCTTATTCTGTTGTCCTTACTGTCGTCTTGTTCTGTCGTCCTAACTGTCGTCCTGTTCTGTCGTCCTAACTGTCATCTTATTCTGTTGTCCTTACTGTCGTCTTGTTCTGTCGTCCTAACTGTCATCTTATTCTGTCATCCTTACTGTCGTCCTAACTGTCATCTTATTCTGTCCTCTTTACCATCGTCTTGTTCTGTCGTTCTAACTGTCATCTTATTCTTAATGTCGTCTTGTTCTGTCATCATAACCAAAAATCAGCCACGGTAAAGTTAGTTTCACATTTCATATTCAACTAGGCTGCTTTAGGGACCATCTGCATATTTACCTCACAGTACAAAACAAAGTATAATAATTAATTCAAATTAATGTTTAGAAAGTAGTATGTTTCTAGATACTGACATGTGATGTTTTGGCAGTATCTCTCGTCATATAGGCCTATGTACAGTACACAATTATTTTCATAAAAATTACTGTACACAGTTTTTTTTGTAGGTTGTAGTACATTTGCAGTTACAAGACTGACTTATGATTTGTGAAATTTTGCTCATACCTCCTTTACTGTATGTACAGTACAAAAATATTTTTAGAAAAAATATAGTAATTTATCAATAGGTTTTTTTCATGTTCCAAAGGTTGTAGTACATTCCTAGTTATGAGACTGGCTTACTACAGGTGATATTTTGCCAATATCTCCTTTACTTTGTGCAGTACACAAATATATAAAAAAATTACTGTAATTTATCAAAAGGGTTTGTTTATGTTCCAAATGTTGTAGTACACTCTTAGTTACAAGACTGACTTACTACAGGTGAGATTTTGCCAATACCTCCCTTACTGTACATACAGTACACAAATATTCTTAGAAAAAAAACTACTGTAATTTACCAAAAGGGTTTGTTCATATTCTAATGCTTGTAATACAGTCCTAGTTGCAAGACTGACTTACTACAGGTGAGAGTTTGCCAATATCTCCCTTACTGTATGTACAGTACACAAATAGTTTTTAAAAAAACCTACAGTTATTCACTAAGAGGGTTTTATCATGTTCCAAAGGTTGTCTTATATTTAGTGAGTTTTGCTCACTAGTAATTTACCAATAGGTTTTTTTGTTTTGTTTCATGTTCCAAAGGTTGTACTACAGTATTTTTTATGAAAATAATTGTGTACTGTACATATATGACGGGAGGTATTGGCAAAATCTCACACGTAGTAAGTCAGTCTTGTATCTAGGAACATACTACAACCTTTGGAACATGAAAAAGCCTTTTTGGTGAATTACAGTAGTTTTTTTCTAAACATATTTGTGCACTGTACGTCCAGTAAAGCAGGTATTGGCAAAATTTCACCTGTAATAAGTCAGTCTTCTACAACCTACAACCTTTGTAACATGAAGGAAAAAAATACAGTAGCCTAATTTTTTCATGAAAATATTTGTGTACTGTACAGACTGTAAGGGAGATGTTGGAAGTATTGTCTAAGGCGAGACATCGGCAAAATATATTTAGTCAGTTTGCCACTAGGCATTTACTATAGTCCTGTGAACATTAATTTGAATGAATTATTGTACTTCGTTTTGTACTGTGAGGTAAATTTGCAGACGGTTCCTAAAGCAGCCTAGTCAAATATGAAATGTGAAACTAACTTTACCGCGCTGATTAACGTTATGATGACAGAACAAGACGACAGTACAGACGACAGAATAAGATGACAGTTAGAACGACAGAACAGGACGACAGTAAGGATGACAGAATAAGATTACAGTTAGGATGACAGAACAGGGCGACAGTTAGGACGACAGAATAAGATGACAGTTAGGACGACAGAACAGGACGACAGAATAGGATGACAGTTAGGATGACAGAATAAGATGACAGTTAGGACGACAGATTAGGACGACAGAATAAGATGACAGACAGAATGACAGAATAAGATGACAGTTAGGACGACACAACAGGATGACAGTTAGGACGACAGAACAGGACGACAGTTAGGACGACAGAATAAGA
>NW_015660895.1:11909-13436 GCF_001515625.1 Sinocyclocheilus rhinocerous
GGGTTTCCGAGATCCTGAAAGTCAAGGGGAAATATTCATGTCCACGCGCGTATCCCCAGATCCTAAACTAGTGCTAGGACCCAGGAGCGCATGTTGCCTTGCGGTCCGGGCACACACATTCCTGCCATACCTCAGTGAATGGACATGATTGTTGCAAGTCAGTCAAATGTGTTAAACAGCAGACATCCAACAGCTAAAGTCCCGGGAAATTCACTTACAAAAACTCTTCCCTTTGACAGATTTGAGTAATCCGTGTCAGGATCTCGCTGGGTAAATATGACATACATAATGTTGCTAACTTTGTCGTGTTTTTCAAAGTTTCCTCAGTGGATTCAAATGTAGCGGATGATGTGATCAATGTAACATGTGATGCGTGACTCATGTTTATCAGCTCTCAGCTGGAGTTTAGAAATCTGCATGTGCCAAGCAGGGTTTCTTTACGGACAAGTTTATTTTTCAAATGCAATGGATTACTTAGTAAAGTACAAGTGTAAAGCTTTTCATGTCTGACTGCATAAACTTTATGCATTAACTGAATATATATGCTACGGTTCTATGTTTTGTAATGTTTCATGCTTCCTGTCTGCGATATGGGGTTTTAATAGCTGGCTATAGTGCTTAAATCCATCTGGTGGTTCTATTTTTGGTTTCTCGGGTACGTTTCCCTGTTAACTCCTCCCGTCATTTCGCTTGTGGTACATTGTTGATAATTATTCATATAACTGGTTTGCTTTTTTAGATACTACACAGTAAAATCCCGAGTGTTAAATTAACACTTAATGACTTAACACTTAACGTTAATGAGATAATTATGTGATTAATTAAGTGCTGATTGAGCATTAGTGATGAACACCTGCTGTTAAAAAACAGAATCACTGAAGAAAAGAGAAACAAGAATTACAACTGACTTCAGCCACAGACTTAAGCGGGGCTCACACTGTGCGATTTAAAAAAAAAAAATCCTTTGTATTTGGATTGTACTTGTCAGACTGTACGAACATGATGATCATGTCACACTGTGGGATCTCAGTTGTCATTAATGTCAGACTGTACGATATGGAATGCCAAACCTGCCATAATCAGAAATAAATAAATAAAGAAATGTACAAAGAAATGTAAAAAGCAAATATAAATAAATAAATATACAAAGAAAAGTAAAAAAGCAAAAATAAATAATTATTTATAATTTTATTTCGTTATGTATTTTTTTTCTCCACATTTATTTATTTATACATTTATTTATTTCCACTTTTATTTATTTTCACATTTCTGTATTTATTTACTCATTTATTTATTTATTTCCACATTTATTTTTTTATACATTTATTTATTTTTACATTTCTTTGTCCGTAGGGTAATGAGAAGGGCGTGTTTTACCTCAGGAATAGCAATGGAGCCAGAGTAGGCGAGGGGTAAGCGTTGAGGCCACAGTGACACCTTGTGGTGCCCAAACGAAGTATAAGAAGTGTAGCCTACATGACACGCCTGTTGATAGTGTGGGATGAATGATTTAGATGGGCAATATGG
>NW_015660895.1:13963-25670 GCF_001515625.1 Sinocyclocheilus rhinocerous
GTAAGCATTGAGGCCACAGTGACACCTTGTGGTGCCCAAACGAAGTATAAGAAGTGTAGCCTACATGACACGCCTGTTGATAGTGTGGGATGAATGATTTAGATGGGCAATATGGACAAAATCTTATATCACAGGTTATTATTTAAATTTCACGTGGGGTTTGTTTCGGCTGGGAAGCGTGCAATCTGTGATCGAGTGCATTTGTTGAAGCTCGCGAAAACCTGCAATCGCATTCTTATGCACGCTGTTTTTTTTAGGTTTCACTTTCAACGCATACAACGCATGTTTCAAAGATTCGGGATAGAAGGAGGCATCAGTTACTGTAGAAGATTTGTCACCTCACGCCACTTCCCATAATGGGTTCTCTTGGTGTAGACACAGCTTTAGATTCGGATTAATCGGCTGATTAATCACACGTCTTAGGCTGGAAATATCCAGAATTAGATCAAACAAAAGGTGTCCATGGGAACGGAGCTAGTGAAACACACACGCCATACATTATAGACTAAAACACGCTTAATATTCGCGACTGACACCAACGATTGTATGCGGCTATGCAGTGGAGATGCGTTCACTGTCAAATATCATTCAGCATTCATTTTGAAATTGTCAAATATTTTTTCTTGATTACAAGAAAAAAAACTATTGTTCTTGTTGTGATTTATTTTTTGTTTTTCATTTAATTCATAAGTTAACACTGCAAATTAAATGGTTTCGTTCTTTTCTGCAGTCGAAGAAAGTATAGCCTAAATTATGTCAGTGATTTCTCTCATTTTAAAGATTATCAAGATTTTGAATTGAAGGACTGAATTGAACGAGGAGCAATACTGTTATTTATTCATTTCCATTTATTGTATTTTTTTCCTTTTCCTCTTTTACCCCCAAAAATTGTTTAAATGCTGGGAAATTGAATATTGTAATTTTGTTTGTGTATTTTTCTAAGTAACATTCTTTGACTTGAAAAAGCAAGATCTATTTTTGTGACTGTTATTTAACTCCAATTTTTTTTCTTTCAATGCTTTTGTGTTATTGTGTGGCTGGCACATTGTGTATCGGTGGCTTTGTCTTGAGTTTATCTGGCAAGTGAAAAACTAAAAAACTAAAATATATAAATATTTTGACTTGATAAATTTTGGTCTTGTCCGGCGCCCAAAAACGAAAAATAAATAAAATAAAGGTATTTAAGTTTAACTAACTCAAAATCTAGTTTGGTCTAATTTGGGGACCGCCACCATTACACATGTCCATATATTTTAAGTGGCAGCTTCTCTGTAGATAATCAGGGTTGTGGGGTTGCATTCTGTTAAAATAACTCAAAAGATAAAAAGACATGACTGGTCAGAAACCAGTTACAATGTGAAAGTTAAAATTTTGAATATAAAATAATTTACCTGCTGAGTGTTTGCTGACAGTCTATGTAGCTGGATGGTTGGGCTCTAGAAAATCAATAATGAGGTGGCTTTGACAGTTGTACATTTGGAAAAACAAAAAGGTGGGAATTAAAAACTCTAAACGCTAACAGAAAGAACCATTTCAGCACAAAAGGGTTCTTCAGGATGATATGGTTCTAAATAGAACTGTTACTATGTGTAAAAAAGACCATCTTTGAACAAGTCTAGTATAATAAACTGATGCATACAAAATGCTCCACATGGAGTGGGGTCCCTGCAAACAAGCCTTCTCTGGCTGCAGTAACTGTGTATTTCTGAAGCATATTATAGCAAAAGTTGTAAAAAAATAAACTGATCTGATGATTCAATCATTATGTAGTGACCTTATTCCCTGATCTCACCCAGAGTTTGATCTCTGAGGACATTATACAGATTTCATTACTTCACATTATAGACACATACAACTACTTGAAATTTTATCCTGCTTCATTTTGAAAATGTTTAAGTCATTATGTAGACATTATTTGAATGGGATCATGTAGACTCACACAGATATCAAGATTCAACGTATGAACCTCAACAATGGTGACAGTTAACAAAATATTCAGATCAATGCTGAACATCACAAAACAAGGTTTTCATTGATTGTCACCATTGTTTAGGTTCATACGCTAAATCTTGTTATCTGTGTGAGTCTACATGATCCCTTCCAAACAAGTTCTGCATATGATTTAAAAATGTTCAAAATAAAGCAGGCCAATATATCATACAGATTCGTTTTTCTTACAACTTCTGCTATAACAAATGTGCTTCAGAAACACACAGTTACAGTAGACAGTGAAGAACTTAAGTTAAAAAGTCAAGGGTCAGGAACCCAACTAAAACAAGAGCTTACCTCCATAACGGTGACTTCAAACTTTATTAATTTCAATAAAAAAGCGCTAAGGCTTCCTGGAGGCTAATGGCGCTTTTCCACTGCATGGTACGGCTCGGTACGGTTCACTTTTGGGGGGTTTTCCACTGGGTACAGTACCTGGTACTTTTTTTAGTACCACTTCGGTTGGGGTTCCAAGTGAACCGTACCGTTACCAAAACGTGACGTGTAAACTCTGCTGATCACGTATTGGCCGGAGAGAATCGTCACTACCTGCGTCACTGAACTTGCGACACAAACACAAAAGAACCGCTAGATGAAGAACTTAAGTTAAAAAGTCAAGGGTCAGGAACCCAACTAAAACAAGAGCTTACCTCCATAACGGTGACTTCAAACTTTATTAATTTCAATAAAAAAGCGCTAAGGCTTCCTGGAGGCTAATGGCGCTTTTCCACTGCATGGTACGGCTCCCGACGGTTCACTTTTGGGGGGGTTTCCACTGGGTACAGTACCTGGTACCTGGTACTTTGTGCTGCAAAATTCAGATGGGTGATTTAAATTTTAAATTGTTTGAAAACAGTTTGAAATTTGTGTTTGAAATTTGTATTAAAAACATGCAGGACTATAGCCCAGTTGTCAGGGCCTAGTCATGTCCCTGTCTATAAGTATGATCATTTTATTTTAAATGTATTATCTTTTAAAAGTCAGAAGTAAATCTTGATCATATTCTTGATGTTTTTGTAGCTCTATTGGAATAATTATTTACCTCTTTTCTTTTGCAGATAACATCATCCAATTCCTCTGAACATATCTGTACCTTTTGCCTACCCGTGCAGCAGCAGACATGCATGGTTCTGAGGAGAGCGCATCTGGAACCGTGCTTCACAGGCTTATGCAAGAGCATCTTAGATACGGAACAAGTGGAATCAGAGGAGGGGTAGAAAACGACAGCTCTCAGATGCCAAGCAACCCCACATCTACAGAAAACCTACTCCTTCAAAAGGAGGGTCAAGTAGCCCATTCATATCAGCTTATGCCCCTGCAGTCTCAGTCTCGACAGGAACCTCAAGGTCAGGAGCATCAAGTGGACAGCAGCTCCATGGAAAAAAATGGTGGTGTGAGCCAGGGTGCAGGTAGAGAAGTCCAAGCAGCCCAGACTTCACCTGGGTTTGACACTCTGGAGCTTCCATCATACGAGGACGCTAAAATCCAGTCTCAGCTTTACAGAGGGCAGCAAAGTCCGACAGACCCTCAGTCCCAAATCCCTGGCCACAACCACCAGAGTATTGAAAATCCAGATGACCTATTAAACAATTTTCAACAAAATCAGGAGCAGGACTTTCACAAAGAGGGCAATAAAAACATTGTCCACCAAAGTCAGCCGCAACACAACTCGTTTCAGCAGATGCAGCAGTTGTCAACAATGTCTGACAGTCTTGCAAGCTCACATTCCTGTCTGCCATCACTTTCTAACACACACTCACTTGCTTCCCCTCCTTCTCTTTCATCTTCTTACACCTCTCTCTCAGCGGTTCCCATGAAGGCCCTTTTGGAGGGTCAATCATGGGTCCAGCAAGGGGGCACTGGTGGTAAGTTTCTTTGTGATGAAAGTCTGGCAGAGTTAAAACAGGGTCATGTTCGCTCTCTAAGTGAAAGGATCATGCAAATCAGTGTAGAATGCAGTGGAGCTAAGCAAAGTGTAGGACCATCCAATTCACCTTGCACAGGAGACACTACTCTTTGTGAGGCTGATAATACAGCAGATTCTCTCTCACTAACTAGTAAGACCTCCATGAGTACCCTACAACTTCCACCACCACCCTTAAACTCTCCACAATGGACTTTGGATCAAAGAGGTCCTCCCCCAGAATATCCCTTTAAGTTCAAGGTACAAACTATGCTTTCGCCTACATTACACCCCAACTCAGATTCTCTGGAACATGGCCACTTCAACAGTGATACCTTGACAGCAGCCATGTTGGAGACAGTGCCACTTAGAAATATAGCAAGGTAACGGTAACAGAAACTTTAAGGTGAATTGTGTAAATTCTGCACTACTAGCAGCACCAATTGGAACTGCAAAAATAATGGCTTCCAAATTCCCCTAAACAGCTTATTACGGGTACATAGTGCTGGGCGGTATACCGGTTCATACCGAATACCGGTGTTTATTTTTGTTATGATATGAATTTTTAAAATACCGCAATAACTGGTGTATGTCGCTTAAACAACGTTCGGAACGCGACACTGTTTGAAAGGGGTCCCTTTTCGCTGTTGCACTGTGGTGAGGGAACAGCTGTATGTGTTACTAAGCATGAAAGTTCCGAAACTGAAGCTGTAGAACTAATAGAACATGATGACACAGAAGAACTCATCCACAATATCCACATTGACCGCCACAAATATCCACCGCCCCCTGCCATCAGCTCCCGCGTCTCACACACACGAGCGCGACTTTAGCACTAGATTTAGCAACTTTCACACCCTTTTAGCGGCTTTTTTCCATAGAATATTCATACTGACAAACCTAGCAACTTTTTTGGATAAACCTTAGCTATGGTTCAGTTGGAAGATTTCCCGCGAACGCGAGGTCTGACTTTCCCGGAGAAGTGTCGCCTCTCTCGGCGTCTGTTCTGTGCAGTGAGCGGCAGAGAAGCAGCGCATTCAGTTGGCCGCACCGCAGCCGACTCGTCAATAAATTAGTACAAAACAGCATTTCCAAGCACCTGTCGCTTACTGATTGTTTGGAATTATAAATATGAGCGTAGTTCGTCTGTTAATATCACATGCACATTTTTTTTTGTTTTTTTTTGTTACTCAGACGCAGGCAGTGCGCTGCATGAGACACCGGTATAATTTTGAAAAATACCGTGATATAAATTTTTGGTCATACCGCCCAGCACTACGGGTACAGGATTATTACATATTATTGGCTGAGCCAAACACTGATATGTTGGACCATTAAAACAAACAATGTTTTTAAGGTGGCTCAGTGTTTATGCTGTAAGCCAACATACTAGTGACTTGTTTATAGTTGTCTCTGCATTAAATTAACTCCTGTCTATTGAACTTGTATATGATAAACTGTTTTAAATTCAAAAACTGTACACACTTCACCTATATGCATTTAATGAACAGGTGTTGGCACATTCCCTTTCTCACATTTCACTTGCTGTCTTTTTGTATTTTAGACAATGTCCTTTGTCTACATCACAGCACCAAACACAGACCAGTCCCATGACTTCTGAGACTTGTATCCTGCCCTCACAGGCTTCTCAGCAACAATATCAGGCTATATCCCTATCTCAGTCCCTGGCATTTCCTCCAGCTCAGACTGGATCTGTGACCCAGGAGCTGTTTTCTTGTGTGGCCCCTTTTGGACAGCCTTTCCCAGGGGAAGCATTTGCCATGGTAAGCCATGGCAAGCAGATGCTGGAGACCCTAAAAGAAGAGAACCAAAGCCTTAGACAAGAACTTCACAAGCAAAATGAGAAGGCCAGCAAACTACAGCAGGTACTTGTCTGTGTGTCTGTCCACCTGTCTGTCTATAATATTAATAGCAAAGAGGAAACATAATCAAAACTGCTCATTATTACAGGCTATTTACTCGAAAGTGCTCTTATAATTCAAACTAATATTGAATTATCCAAAGTAATATTGAAAATTACAGTGTAATTGTTACACATGTGACAGGAAGTAGTGAATAATAAATATTGTTGAGCAGTAGCCCAGTATGACTGTAATACAGCACTCTGACACAAGGACATTTGCATGCTTGTTTATGCTGTATTTCCAGTTGGAGGCAGAGACTGTGTGCCTGTCAGATGCATATGAGAGTTTAGTGAAGAGCTCATCCAAACGGGATGCTTTGGAAAAAACCATGAGGAATAAGCTAGAGGCGGAGATCAGGCGTCTTCATGATTTTAACAGAGACTTAAGAGGTGAGATTGTTTAAAATGCCCATGCTTTGATTAGAACCTGTGGTTTATACAAATTCGACCAAATTTTATTGCTGAACTTTGTGAGTAGGTAGTTATAGTATTGTATTTGTTTGTAGATTTAGCTTACTTTAGCTGTTCTTGGGTCCTGTGGCATATCTTTTTTTCATGTGTTTTTCAGACCGTTTGGAAAAAGCCAATCAACAGCTAGCCAGTCAGGAGCTGAAGGGACAAGATGACGGGCACTTGTATCTTTCACAGAGTGGGATTTTGCTTCTTATTGCAAATCATCACATAAATATGCTCACTTTTTGCTGAGTCTGTTCACTGTTAAAAATATGTCTAGCTACTCAACCCAAACCATTTCCTGCTTCCCTTCCTTCCTGTCATGTACCTCTTCCTCTCTTGCACTCAAATCTCTATCTCTCTATCTATAATTAAAATTCCATTATTGAGCAAGTACAGGTGCATCTCAATAAATTAGAATGTCGTGGAAAAGTTCATTTATTTCAGTAATTCAACTCAAATTGTGAAACTCGTGTATTAAATAAATTCAATGCACACAGACTGAAGTAGTTTAAGTCTTTGGTTCTTTTAATTGTGATGATTTTGGCTCACATTTAACAAAAACCCACCAATTCACTATCTCAACAAATTAGAATATGGTGACATGCCAATCAGCTAATCAACTCAAAACACCTGCAAAGATTACCTGAGCCTTCAAAATGGTCTCTCAGGTTGGTTCACTAGGCTACACAGTCATGGGGCAGACTGCTGATCTGACAGTTGTCCAGAAGACAATCATTGACACCCTTCACAAGGAGGGTAAGCCACAAACATTCATTGCCAAAGAAGCTGGCTGTTCACAGAGTGCTGTATCCAAGCATGCTAACAGAAAGTTGAGTGGAAGGAAAAAGATGCACAACCAACCGAGAGAACCACAGCCTTATGAGGATTGTCAAGCAAAACGATTACTACTTCAGTCTGTGTGCAATGAATTTATTTAATACACAAGTTTCACAATTTGAGTTGAATTACTGAAATAAATGAACTTTTCCACAACATTCTAATTTATTGAGATGCACCTGTACATAAAAAAACTGTTTTCAAAACTGTTTAATGTTTTATATTTTACAAATTTCTGGTTAACATTATTCATCTTTACTTATGTCATGCCTTATAGGACTTTCTTTTTTCTGCCAGTCTTGATGTAGAATGACACATGTGCTCAAGGCAAGCACCTTGTACCATAAACCATCGGATTTCTACAGTAGAGCAATGCTACGTACAACTCTGGCCTGTCACACAAAGCTAGTTGAAGACAGAATATAAAGTTGACATAACCAAACAATTCCAACCTAATTTGGATCAGGTTTGGTGAGATCACAATGCTTGCAAAAAAACATTGTCTACGTGGGTTTTGATTCAGAGTTTATGTTTAACTCTGAAATGTGTGCACCTGAAAAGTGTGACATCTGCAGCAAATCAACTTCTCTTCTAAAGATTAAGAAATTGGCATACAAAAAAAAGTTCTCAACCTAAACTTAAACTTACCTAGCCACTGCAGCTTTGTGTAATTGGCAACTACATCCAAAAAAAAAAAGTTTCACAGTGCACCTTTAAGTTCTCTAAAACACATTTTTATTTTGTAATTTGTTTTTCCTCAGGGAGAGAAAGCCTGAAAGATCTGGAAAAATTAGAGATAGAGGCAGCCAGTCTCCGATCAGCCAATGAGGATCAGCGACGACACATTGAGATCTTAGAGCAGGCTTTAAATAATGCTCAGAGTAAAGTCCTTAAACTAGAGGAAGAGGTGAGTCTTAAGGATTATCCTAATGGATTGTTGGTACTCTTTTAAGTAAATATTAACTTTGCCATCGCTTTCATCACCATTACGCTTTTCACAAACTAAATGAAACTAGCGTTGTGATTAAAATTATTAGAAATGCATATCTAGCAAATACATGCTTTTAGTAACTTAGGAATATGAAATTGCAGTATGAGTTGTGTGTCATTTGTAGGTTTAAAGTCCCCCTACAGTCACTAATTTTTTAGAGTATTTTTAGAGTAAACATCTTTCTATTTTAGAGAATATTTATTGAGAAATTAATCCACAGTACAAAAATAAAACAAAGCAAATCTTATGAAATGTGACATTGAACCGTGTATACATCATTCATTTAAAAATAATGACACTGTCCAACAATGGCACCAGTGGTTAAAGTTTAGAAGGAAGTAGCATTTCTCTTGTCTACCATGAGCCCAGTAAGTTTTAATAAACCCCCTATATGTGTCATGGGTTTGGTGGGGTGTAATTGAGAATTAATAGGAACAATATAAAGTGAGAAGGCCTGTTACACTGGTTACGTCATAAATCCCGCATCCCCTGATAGCAAGCAACCATTGAATCAATGTTAAAAATTGTTGATTTGTCAATGTTAATGGCATTTAATTAATATCACTTTTGCACCCACAAATAATGTTGAAAAAATTTCAACAAAGCACCATCATTGTGATCAGTGTTTTCTTTAGTTAGGCTCTTGACTTTAATGCTAGATTTTTTATTGCTGTTTGTAGTAATATGGTAAGAATCAACAAATAAAACTAAATTTATGCTGACATGCATGCTGGGTATCAACATAGTACAAAACTAATTCATGACTGCATGCATTGTAGTTGATCTGTTTATATAGTTAGTTTGATTCACCATTGTTGAGGTTTGTATGATGAGAGTTGATGTCTAAATCTTTATGTATAGTTTGCCACAGTATCTTTGCGTTTTTGGAATATTTACATTAGTAATGAAAGATCAACTTCATTACAGCTTGACACCCATCACAAAAAGTAATATATTCTCCAATTTAAATTTATAATTAACAATAGTTAATAATAAAATTATTATTATTAATTATTATTTTAATGTAAAACATCGCTTTCTTTATTAATTCATATGTGTTTATATTGAAACACTATTGTAAGCATTACAAGATAACTAACTTAATGAAAAACAAGAGTCAACAGCCCACCTAACACAAACACTGATCACAATAATGGTTAATAATAATATAATAATAATAATTTTTTCAACATTAATTGCAGATGCAAATGTGATATTAATTCAATGACATTAACATTGACAAATCAACTATTTTTAACATTGATTCGATGGATTTCACCTGCTCTCTTGCTAACTGGGTCTCATATGACAAGTGCTATACCAGTGGTTCTCAAAGTGTGGTACAAGGCTCTCTCTAGTGATACGCAGAGGAATCACTAAATTAAATATAAATTAATGTTAATACATTTTATTTAATCTTTATTTGTTCAGTAAAGTTTTTTTTTTTTTGGTCCCACTTTATATTAAGTGGCCCTGAAACCTGTGTACTTACATAGTAACTAGATGTGTGTGTATGTAGCCACAGTGCAAGTACACATTAGTACATAGTATCTAGAGCTGTAATATTTCTGTAACTACACACATGTAACAATCCTCCGAATGGTTTGTGTAAGTACAAATGTGTAACAGGACATATATAACTACATTTTGTAACAACAATATGTATAAGAGTAATTGGAACAATTTGATCCAGGGGGTAGAGATGGGTAGGTTTAGGGGTGGGAATGGGATCCAGGCGGTGGAAATGGGTAGGTTTAGGGATATGTAAAGTGGGAGGAGTTGGATCTCAAGTTGGTGCTTACATGGTAACTCCTCAGGAACTGTCCACTTAATATAAAGTGTAACATTCTGGACACCAACCACAATTTATATGTAAAGCCTAACTTATACATAGTAACTAGATGTGTACATAGTATGTAACTACAGTGTAAGTACACATTGGTACATAGTATCTACAGCTGTAATGTTTGTGTAACTACACATATGTAACAACCCACTGAATGGTATGTGTAAATACAAATGTGTAACAGGACATTGGTAACAACACTTTTTGGTAATGAAAGTACAAATGTGTAACAGGACTAACAGCACTTTTTGGTAAAGACAGTTTTACACTTTATATTAAGTAAACAATTCCTATGGATTTACCACGTAATTACTCTAATGTTACACAGCAGCGGCCAGTAAGTTACACAGTAAAATCCGGAGTGTTAAATTAACACTGCTCAGAGCATATATGGTCCCACTCTAAAAGAGTGTTAAAGTAACACTGAAGCAGTGTTAGAGATGGGTAGGTTTAGGGGTGGAAATGGGATCCAGGGGGTAGAGATGGGTAGGTTTAGGGGTGGGAATGGGATCCAGGCGGTGGAAATGGGTAGGTTTAGGGATATGTAAAGTGGGAGGAGTTGGATCTCAAGTTGGTGGAGTTGGTGCACCACTGTAATACCAGTGTACTTACATGGTAACTCCTCAGGAACTGTCCACTTAATATAAAGTGTAACATTCTGGACACCAACCACAATTTATATGCAAAGCCTAACTTACTGGACACTGCTAACTTACTGGACACTGCTGTTACTTAAATCATGTGCAAAAGAACTAAGTCCTGTATTTCACGATATTTATAACAAGTCACTACAGACACAACATGTACCTAATCTATGGAAAGATGCAGTGGTTGTCCCAGTTCCAAAATGTAGTAAACCTAGAATTATTAATGATTTTAGGCCAGTCGCTCTGACTTCAGTTTTAATGAAAATTTTTGAGAAACTGGTCAGGTCTGAGCTTAGTGATGAACAGCTGCTGTTAACAAGCAGAATCACTGAAGTAAAAAAGAAACAAGAATTACAACTGACTTCAGCCACAGCCTTAGATGAAATCAGCTGAAATAAAAGAAGATATTAAATCTCTCAAGATCTAATATCGCAGAAGATGATTGAACAACTCTACAAACAGCATCACCAGCTTCATGCATTACTAACCAGTTAGACTATCTAAAACAGAAGTTCTTTATTGAGAATTAATGTTTAGATTTTTTTTTCGACTTACCGTTTTTGTGAATAGTGGTTGCTTTAGTTGCCTCTTGACCCTTGACTTTTTAAACTTAAGTTTGGGCTGGCACAATTGTGTGTATTAAACACATATATAATGGCAAGGAACTTATGATAAAATCATGTAATGTGTCTGAGTCTCTGTTTGCAACTGATCTAAAACTGTAGTGCTTTTATTCTTTTTTTATACTGTTGCAATTATATGAGATAATGTGAGAAAAACTTTCTTAAATGACTTTCATAAATATGGTTCATAAAGAGGTTTAAATTCTGGCACTCATGGACATGAAGAATCAGCATGTGAATCTCAGCAATGGTGTCAAAATATTCTGATAATTTTTATGTGATTTTTGAACGACACAAAACAAGGCAGTAAAAAAGTCACAACAAAAAATAACAAAAAGAAAAGAAAATACTAAGACAATGCAGCTGCATAATTTATTCATGTCGCAATGCATGCTGGGAGCCATGGATGAGTTATGATTGGTGCACCCAGAATGCACTGCAACATGAAGCTGTCTGATGATCGTCACCATTGTTGAGATTCATATGCTGAT
>NW_015660895.1:26581-34126 GCF_001515625.1 Sinocyclocheilus rhinocerous
GCAGAAGATGATTGAACAACTCTACAAACAGCATCACCAGCTTCATGCATTACTAACCAGTTAGACTATCTAAAACAGAAGTTCTTTATTGAGAATTAATGTTTAGATTTTTTTTTCGACTTACCGTTTTTGTGAATAGTGGTTGCTTTAGTTGCCTCTTGACCCTTGACTTTTTAAACTTAAGTTTGGGCTGGCACAATTGTGTGTATTAAACACATATATAATGGCAAGGAACTTATGGTAAAATCATGTAATGTGTCTGAGTCTCTGTTTGCAACTGATCTAAAACTGTAGTGCTTTTATTCTTTTTTTATACTGTTGCAATTATATGAGATAATGTGAGAAAAACTTTCTTAAATGACTTTCATAAATATGGTTCATAAAGAGGTTTAAATTCTGGCACTCATGGACATGAAGAATCAGCATGTGAATCTCAGCAATGGTGTCAAAATATTCTGATAATTTTTATGTGATTTTTGAACGTCACAAAACAAGGCAGTAAAAAGTTACAACAAAAAATAAAAATAAAAGCAAATAGTAAAAATAAAATAAAATACTAAGACAATGCAGCTGCATAATTTATTCATGTTGCAATGCATGCTGGGAGCCATGGATGAGTTATGATTGGTGCATCCAGAATGCAATGCAACATGAATCTGTCTGATGATCATCACCATTGTTGAGATTCATATGCTGATTCTTGATGTCTGCGTGTCTAAACTGTACAGATGTTCTAAACTGGTGTGCAAAGTGATTTTAAAGCTCTTCCTATTATTTCATTAAAATACAGTTGTTATCGGTAACAAACTATATTACACATTACCACTAAGTGTTACTTTAACACTCTTTTAGAGTGGGACCATATATGCTCCGAGCAGTGTTAATTTAACACTCGGGATTTTACTGTGTATGTAAGCACAGTGCAGTGTTAATGTTCAAACTGTGTATTTACAATGTTAAAGTGACTGGCAACAATAAATATTCTTATTAGGAATAAAACTGCCTAGTTTTTGAACTGTGCAGAGCTGTATCTGAATAGTTAGGCCCACTACACTGTAAAAAAAAAATCTTAATTTTAAAAATTTTAAAATAACTGATTTTTTTCAGGTTGTTTTCTTTTATTTTGAATTGCAGTCAAAACTCTGTAAAATTATCTCTGAATTAACTACTTGGCTGTTATTTTAAGTTAAATTATTATATTAATGACAAATTACAGTAATTCACATTTTTTATACAGAAAAACTACTGTATTTTTATACAGTATGTTTTATGTTTTCTTAAATTACACTGTAAAAAATTGCTGTAAAAAACGGCCATATTCTGACAGTAACATCCTGTTTTTTCATTACAACAGTACAATCCCGTTAAAAAAACCAATGTATTCTGGGTAATATTTGTTATTGTCGAGAAAGTAGCCTTCTGCAGTCCTTGTAGTAACAGCGTTCAGATTCGACACTCAGAGTCTGTGTTTCAAATCACACCCTACACCCTCATTCACTATTCCCTACATGAGTTTACTAATACAGTCCACCTGACAGAGAGAATGAACACTAATGAGTGAATTCAGACAATGATGAACAGCTGCTGTTAACAAGCAGAATCACTGAAGAAAAGAACAAGAAATGAAACTACAACTGACTTCAGCCACAGCCTTAGATGAAATCAACTGAAATAAAACAGCAGAACATGATCAAACAACTCCACAAACAGCATTACAGTTTGACTTTATTTCTGTCATATATCTACAAAAATTCTTTGAGAATTAACAGAGGTTTAGATGTTTTATTGAAAACATTTTGTTTGACCTCACCATCGTGGTGATCAGTGTTTGCTTTAGTTGGGCTCTTGACCCTTCACTTTTTAATGTTAGTTTGTCTGGTTGTTGAAATTGTGTTTGTAAAGCACATTTGTTATAGCAATAAATGCATAGATAAATTATGATTAAAAGGTTCTGGTTAATTATTAATGATGGTGTGATCATCATTTTGTGGCCTGATTCACTGATCTCATTCAGTGGCTTTAAAACTATAGTGCGTGTTTTCACTTGTTACATGTTACAAAAAGCTTCATGCTGCAATGCATGCTGGGTACCAGCACAGGAAAAAACTCATCCATGACTCCCAGCATGCATTGCGGCATAAATAAATTATGCCGCTGAATTGTCCACTTATTTTCTTTAATTCTTACTAGGTGCTTTTATTTTTGTTTTTGTGTTGAGTTTTAGTAGCGTGTTTTGTGATGTTCAGAGTCGATCTGTTTATTAATTTTTTTGATTGTCACCGTTGTTGAGATTCATACACTGATTCTTCATGTGTGTGTTTCATAGCATATAAGAACTTTTTTTTTTTTTTGAGTGATGTGTTATCTTTCATAATAGCCCGCTTGTTATTTCGCTCTAATATGTTACCATAACATCACTTTGGTACATAAAGAGACTCTGGACAAAATCAGTGAACCAGTTTTTTTAAAGATGGCAGTGTTATTTGCTAATCATAACCAACAGCATTACATGTTGTGCTTTCGGCCCTTTTTTACAACAACAAATGTGTTGAAAAACACATCAGTTAAACCAGCCAAACAAAGACAATGTTATAAAAAATCAAGGTTCAAGATCCCAGCTAAAGCAAACACTGATCTCCATCATGGTAGTATCCGAAAACAACAACATCTAAACCTCTGTTAATTTTCAATTTGAGTTAAAGTCATGTTTTTAGTTATTTTTCTGTTGCACATTAAGTGTTTGCAGTTTTATACTAAGAAATATTCCTTCTCGGTGGACTCAAATGAAATAAGTTCACAGTACTAATATCGTATGAATGCTAGTTTTTAAACTCGAACAGTTTGAAGCAATGGGAGCGGAGTTAATTTCCATGGTAGAATTACGGTAAAACACTGTAAAAATTAAGAGTTGTAAATTAACGGTTGAGAGCTGTAAATTAACAGTACCTTACTGGCAACCCTGCTGCCAGTAAATTATTGTTATTTAACGGCACCATTTTTTACAGTGTACAAACAAATGTAAAATTACAAAAATAATCTGTAATTAATACAATAACAAAACCATTAGATGATAAAATGGTCAAATGACTGGCAGCAACAGCTGACAAACAAAAAACATAAAATTAAAGCAAAATCTCATTTAAATAAGCTGAAAACACTGTTATTTTACAGGTATTTCCTGAATTTTTATGATCAAACACCTTTACTGAAAAACAAAAGACAAAAAAACGTTCAAATGACTGGCAGCACAGGGTGCAAAACAAAAACCTTAAAATGAAAGTGAAATCTCCTTATTTAAACAATCTGAAAACACTGTTAATTTACAGGTATTTCCTAAATTATTACAATCAAACACCTTCACTGTAAAATTAACTAATTAATTAATTAAACGTCACATGACTGGCAGCAACAGAACATGAAACACTAACAGATCTCTCTAGATCTCAGCATCTTCACTTATTACAAACCAATCTGACTTTATTTCTTTCATACAAAACTTCTTATTGAGAATTAACAGAGGTTTAGATGTTAAAGTTTTATTGAAAATAATAACGGTTGAAGTCACCGTTGTGGGGATAAGCATTTGCTTTAGTTGGGATTCTGACCCTTAATTTTTTAACAGAGGTGAGACTTTCAAGTCACAAGCAAGTCTTCAAGTCATATCCGAAGTTCTCAAAGAGTTAAAGATAATAAGATAATGAAGTGGCTAATTAAATGATGATTGTGCATTAGTAATGAACACCTGCTGTTAACAATCACCATCATTAAAGAAAAGAGAAATATTAGAACTACACCTGACTTTAACCACAGCCTTGGATGAAATAAACTGAATAAAAAAGAAACCGCACACCATAATTGCACCATAATTGTGGTCAAGGTTTGCTTTAGGTAGTCTCTTGACCCTTTTGCTAATTCAAAACAATTTGCTTTGAAACAATTACAATGTAGTTTCACGGCAAACGCTTGTGCATTGCTGAATCAAACCTTGAAACCAGCTTACACTTTCTACCTGTAGCTCATGATGAACAAACATACAGGATGTGGTCTTTCTTTGGTTTATTGACTGACATTCAGCATTATTGAAGTTAAGAAATAAAAACACTAAACAAATACCATCACAAAGCTCCAATAATGAAAGAAAAAAAAATTGTAATAGCTCAGGGTTTTAGACATGAACACTTATCATACGATCCTCAACAGTGGTGACAATTTTTCATATTTTGAAAATGATGATGGGAGTTTTTGCTATGTAACCAGTACTATGTGTTACCCAGCATGCATTGCAGCATGAAACATCTTTGTTTGCACGCTGAAGTTTCACAGGGCAAAGCCTAAACCTATAAATGAACATAAGCTATTTTGATATTAATCAGGCCAGCTCATAATGAGTATCTCTCATCATATAACAACAGCTAATTTCCCCTCATTGTAGAGCACTGACCTCTTTGCTTTTCATCACCACATGCATTGCTACCGAGATATCTAACACAGGAGTCAAAGATCAAGAGTCCAACTAAAGCAAACACTGATCTCCATGATGGTGGCATCATTTTAACTAATTAAACATCAACATCTGATCCTCTGTAATACTTAATAACAGCAGGGTACTATGTGTTACCCAGCATGCATTGCAGCATGAAACATTTTGTTGATTGTCACCATTGTTGAGATTCATATGCTGGTTCTTGATGTCTGTGTGTGTCCAATCAGTACTGGACTTCAAATATTTAGATGTGTTACATAGATTTAAAATGCATTCACTGTAACTATTGGAGCAGCTCTTTGTTTGCACGCTGAAGTTTCACAGGGCAAAGCCTAAACCTATAAATGAACATAAGCTATTTTGATATTAATCAGGCCAGCTCATAATGAGTATCTCTCATCATATAACAACAGCTAATTTCCCCTCATTGTAGAGCACTGACCTCTTTGCTTTTCATCACCACATGCATTGCTACCGAGATATCTAACACAGGAGTCAAAGATCAAGAGTCCAACTAAAGCAAACACTGATCTCCATGATGGTGGCATCATTTTAACTAATTAAACATCAACATCTGATCCTCTGTAATACTTAATAACAGCAGGTGTTCATCACTAATGCACAATCATCATTTAATTAGTCACTTAATTATCTCATTAACTTTAACTCTTTGAGGACTTGGGATATGACTTGAAGACTTGCTTGTGACTTGAAAGTCCCACCTCTGCTTTTTGATGTCAGCTTTTCTTTGGCTGCTATAATTGCGTGTTTTTAAAGCATGTTTGTTATAGCAAACATTGCTAGTGAAGAATCTGATCAGATAAACCTTGCTATTTATTGATGATGAGTTAGTCAACATATAGTCTGATATAACCTGATCACATCATGAGCGTTGTCTCTGAATTTGTTAGATTTTAATGTTGCTTTTTTTACTGCAGTCTTGTGAAGTTATGACAGTCAGGAATTCACTTTATATTTAATCATTATATAGAAAGTGTCTTGAATGGAGGCTTTTTGACACACAAACATCAAGAATCAGCACATAAATCTCAACAAAAAGCTTGTTTTGTGATGATCAGAGCTGATCTTTATATTTTGTTGATTGTCACCATTGTTGAGGTTCATATGCAGATTCTTGATGTCTGTGACTCTACTTACTAAGTAATTTCTTCAAAGTGTCTTACAAACCTTCAAAATATGAAAGCAGACCTACATTCAAAGCAATACAATTTTAAGACCAAAAAAAAAATGAAATTAATAAATTTAATATGCTCAGACTTAAAACACTTCTGATGAGGTTAGTGAATCAGATCACTATATGAAGACTAGGAGATCAGCATCAGTATGTAAACAACTTCATCTGATCAGATTTTTTCTAGCAGATTTTGCTGTAACAAATGTGTTTTAGGAACACAGTTATAACAGCCTGAAAAAAAAGCATTGTTAAAAAAATCAAGGGTCAGAAGCCCAACTTAACTTAAACACTTATCTCCGTAACGGTGACTTTAATTTCAATAAAATATCAACATTTAAACCTCAGTTAATTCTCAATAAGAAGTTTTGTATGAAAGAAATGAAGTCAGACTGGTTTGTAATAAGTGATGCTGAGATCTAGAGATATCTGTTAGTGTTTAATGTTCTGTTGGGATTTAAAGGGATTTAAACCATTGTGCTGAAGAGTAGAGCCTGTGCTTCAGTCCAGGAGAGGACCAAGAAACATTGGTGTTATGCTCTATGTCACTTTATTTAAAGGCAGTAACTGGAGTTGCTGATGCAGTAATAGTTATTAGTTTTTGATTTTGTGCTGTTGTTAACAGCAAAAAAATTTTAAGTTTCACAATGATAATCCAGACAATACTTGTAAAGTAACAGTTAAAAAAAAACATTTAAGAAAAAACAGGATGTTGTACCTTAATTTTACAGTTTTTGTTTGGCAGCTGCTTCTGCCAGTCATTGTATCTTTACGTGACTTTAATTTCAATAAAATATCAACATTTAAACCTCAGTTAATTCTCAATAAGAAGTTTTGTATGAAAGAAATGAAGTCAGACTGGTTTGTAATAAGTGATGCTGAGATCTAGAGATATCTGTTAGTGTTTAATGTTCTGTTGGGATTTAAAGGGATTTAAACCATTGTGCTGAAGAGTAGAGCCTGTGCTTCAGTCCAGGAGAGGACCAAGAAACATTGGTGTTATGCTCTATGTCACTTTATTTAAAGGCAGTAACTGGAGTTGCTGATGCAGTAATAGTTATTAGTTTTTGATTTTGTGCTGTTGTTAACAGCAAAAAAATTTTAAGTTTCACAATGATAATCCAGACAATACTTGTAAAGTAACAGTTAAAAAAAAACATTTAAGAAAAAACAGGATGTTGTACCTTAATTTTACAGTTTTTGTTTGGCAGCTGCTTCTGTCAGTCATTGTATCTTTACAATCCAGCCACATACGTAAGGATTATTAAATAATTATTCATTTAATTAATTAAATAATTATTATTAATTTATGCTGATGATTTGGATTAAGGAGTGACCTGATATAAAACTCCCACTAAACAGTGTCAGTCATCTCAAGTAAATCTCTCTTCTGCCTGTCTGTGTGCTGTAGTTGAGTAAAAAGCAGAAGTATGTGGAACGGGTGGAGCGGTTGCAGCAGGCACTAGCACAACTCCAGGTCGCATGTGAGAAACGTGAGCAGCTGGAACGACGTCTACGTACTCGCCTGGAGAGAGAACTAGAATCATTGCGAACGCAACAGGTCAGTGCTTGAAACTTCTTCATTAGAGTACCAACACTTGTCATCATGTCGTGAAGGCGCTGTGTGTTTCGTTGTGAAAGCGAAACTACTTTGTTTGGCCTTCGAAAAGAGGACGATATCTGCTTCATCATGCCTGGAGCTGATCCGTGCTGGTCGCTGAGGAAATACATCAACTTCGCGCTGTGGATTGCCGGATCGGCTTTCACCGTGGACGAAGCGGAGTCCAGCCCGGAGTCGTCACATGTGGTTGCCGCGCAAGCCCTCCGGACGCTCCTTTGTCGAATCTGCCGGCCGCGCCGTTCTCAAGCC
>NW_015660895.1:34748-44650 GCF_001515625.1 Sinocyclocheilus rhinocerous
GACAGTGTAAGTCATTATAATCCGTAATTATGTCTCCACTGGATGCAACAAATGCCTCGTTTATAATGGGTTTTAATGTTTTTGTCTCGTCGCTCCGGCCGGGACAAGGCATCACAATATGGTAAGGGGCGTAACATTTCCGTCACACGCTTGAGGTATTCGGCCAATCACAACGCACTGGATAGCTGGCCAATCAACTCTTTTCAGACCGATGAGCTTTGTAAAAATGGTGTTTGCTTTAGTTGCCTCTTGACCCTTGACTTTTTTTAAATATAAGTTTTTCTTTAGCTGTTACAATTGTGTTTATAAAGCATGTATATGATGGAAAAGAGCTTATGATAATATAATTTAATGTGTCTGAGTTTCTCTTTGTATTTTACGTAAATTTTTAGTGTTTTTATGATGACAATGTGAGAAAAATTTATAAGCCATGCTTATAAATATGGTTCATAAAGAGATTTTAATTTTGGCACTCATAGAAATGAAGAATCAGCATGTGATTCTCAGCAATGGTGACAAAATATTCTGATAATTTTGATATGATTTTTGAACATCATAAAACAAGGCAGTAAAAAGTCACAACAAAAATAACGGTAACGCTTTAGATTACAACCCGCAAAGAACTACGTGAGTATACTGAATTTACGGTGTACGTTTCTGGAAACATAGTGTACCTATAAAGAACGTACATGTAGGTATAAGGCAGGGTTCCTCAAATCTTGCCCTGGAGGGCCAATGCACTACAGAGTTTATCTCCAACCCTGATCAAACTCACCTACCTGTGATTTTCTAATGATCCTGAAGACATTGATTAGCATGCTCAGGTGTGTTTGATTAGGGTTAGAGCTAAACTTTGCAGGAAAGTGGATCTCGTGGGCCAGATTTGAGGATCCCTGTTATCCCAAACTGAAGCGTGTGTAATTCCTAGTTACCACGGGATGCCAATGCAGAAACAGAGAAGGAAATAGAGAAAAATTTGCGTAATTATTTATTTTCTTTTTCTGCTGATGGCCGCGCTCGACTTGAAGCTGCGCTGCTTAGACCGATGGGTGTGTCATCAAAGTACTGCCAGAGCTATAAGAGAGCGCGGCCGTCTCCATATGCTTTCTCTCGCTGTTTGATGTCAAAGGCTACACCAATCGATCTTCAAGTGGAACACACCTCTTTACTCTGGCATGTCACGTGACCGAGTCAAATCACAGTCTCTGCGATTGAAAAATCGTGTTTTTTCATATCGCGATATTATCGCAAATGCAATTAATCGTTCAGCCCTAATCCCTGGTATAAGGGATCATTGTGTTACGTTTTGGGTAATAAGGGGGTAACAACCAGATATGTAACCTGCAAAGAACTGCGTAAGTAAACTGAAAATACAGCGTAACTTTTTTGTAATTATAGTGTACCTATTCATTACCTCCGTGTAGGTATAGGGCAGGGGTGCCCAAACTCGGTCCTGGAGGGCCAGTGTCCTGCAAAGTTTAGCTCCAACCCTAATCAAACACACCTGAACCAGCTAATCAAGCTCTTTGCACTATAATATAAAATTCAATGCTCCTAGCATCAGAGGTGGAAAGTCCAGGGGTCAGAAAGTAAAAGTCCTGCCATATGTTTATTCCACCCATGAACTCAGCCAACTGATTTCACCAGAGGTAGGACCAAGTCATTCCTTTCAAGTCACAAGCAAGTCTCAAGTCAAATCCCAAGTCCTCAAAGAGTTAAAATTAATGAGATAATTAAGCGACTAATTAAATGATGATTGTGTATTAGTGATGAACATCTGCTTTTAACAAGCAGCAGAAATAAAAGACATTAAATCTCTCAAAATCGCAGCAGAAGATGATTAATCATCTCCACAAACAGCATCACCAGCTTCATGCATTACTAACCAGTTAGACTTTATTTGTCATGCGTTTAAAAATTTCTTATTAAGAATTAACAGAGGTTTAGATTTTATTGAAAAGAATACAATTTTAAGTCACCGTTGTGAAGATAAGCGTTTGCTTTAGTTGTGCTCTTGACCCTTGACATCATTAACATTAGTTTTTCTTTAATTGCTGAACTGTGTTTATGAATCACATTTATTATGGCAAGAAAATTATGGCAATGATGTAATTATATATAGCTTGACTCACTGACATCATCAGTGGTGGTGTATAATTTAGTTTGTTTTTGATTGCAACTGTGTTCTAAAAAAACAAAATAAAGAACTTTAAACACACTCTGTACACCAGTTAAGAACATCTGTACTGTTTAGACACACATACACAGTGCTTAATTTGTAAATTGTGAGCTTTCGGAGCAAAGTGGGGTGACGGATCCGGCATGATTAGAAGAGGGAGAGGTAACGGAGCATTCGCGCAATGGAGGACCAGCTTAATTTAATAGCGTGCATCTTCTTACAGTCATGAAAAAAATGGAAAAGTCATGAAATTTTAAAACAGCCATTTCCAGACCTGGAAAAGTTTTGGAAAAGTCATGGATAGACAACCAAGTAGCAGTATCTTCTACTTTGTAACTGTTCTGATATATTCTGAAAGGATCAGTTCTAACATCTCTTTCAGACAAAGGAGTCAACTGGATTTTCTGAAGACAGGGAGTCACCATTTTCTTAGAATTGAATCTTTCCACACAAAGCTCATAAGCAGAAAAGGTGGTAAAAACAACTTCAAAAACTTTCCTACCAGACAGAACAAAGATATAATCCAGTTGCAACGGTCGTAATCCAAATACAGTCTGTAAGATTTTCCTGCTGAAATTCAAACGATCCATCTCCAATCCTTCCAAAAGCTCAAAACAGACTGTATTCCTTTGCACCAAAGAGACCGACATTGTTGTTCTGTTTAATACTCTAAACCAGAACAAACGTTATCCTGGGTGATACACCTTCTTGATCATGGTGTCTTTCCTGCCAGGTAAGTATTGTGCTATCACAAATATGCTTCATAAACACTATTGTAACAGCCAAAGACAATCTTACATTTAAGAAGTTGAGGGTCAAGGGGCAACTAAAGCAAACACTATTCACCAAAACGGTAAGTTGAAAAGAACAAAAAAACATCTAAACCTTAATTCTCAATAAAGAACTTCTGTTTTAGATCATCCAGAAATAAAGCCTAACTGGTTAGTAATGCATGAAGCTGGTGATGCTGTTTGTGGAGTTGTTTATTCATCTTCTACTGAAATCTTGAGAGATTTAATGTCTTTTATTTCAATTGATTTCATCTAAGTCTGTGGCTGAAGTCAGTTGTAGTTCTTGTGTTTCTCTTTTCTTCAGTGATTCTGCTTGTTAACAGCAGCTGTTCATCACTAATGCTCAATCAGCACTTAATTAATCACATAATTATCTCATTAACTTTAACACTGCTTCAGTGTTACTTTAACACTCTTTTAGAGTGGGACCATATATGCTCCGAGCAGTGTTAATTTAACACAGGATTTTACTGTGTAGAGAACTCCCACAGTAGATTTTCCAGCTGCATGCTAACTGCTATCAGTTCAGAGTGCTCCTTAACATAGACATGCATAGGCTGGCATAGATCTGTTTATGTAATAATAAATGAGATAATGCTCAATCCAGTGACATTACATATTTGCCACAAAAGGGAGTTTTCAACAACAGTGGACCTATATGTTGAAAAGCAATTATCAAGCTCAATATACTCATAACCACTGTTTCTCCCTGTGTGTAGCGTGCTGGTGTAGGTGTTTCCCTTAGTGTATGTGAGTCTAGTGCTCCTGCACTACTGGATCTGCTAAGGGAGAGAGAAGAAAGGATTCTGAGATTAGAGGCTGATATGACACGCTGGGAACAGAAGTCCTTAGAAGAGAGTGCAATGAGACAGTTTGCCATGGAGGCCGCAGCTACAGCCGCAGCACAGAGGTCAGTGCACACACATGAACGTTTACCCGTATAAATATGTCAATTTTTATTTGCACTTTTAAAGAAAATCCTGTCTCAAAGCCCCCAGTGAGAAGGCCAGAGGTGACCAAATCAATGTTTGAAAGCAAGGTTCTATGCTCTCATATTCTCACATTGTTTTCAGTGTGTTTCATCTGTTTACCTATAAAGTATATCCTTGACTTACAATGCAACCCTGAAAACAGATATATGAAATGATGTTCAACATAATCCCCTGACAACTTGTATGCACATATGTATGTGCTGATTGATTTTGTCCCGTCTCCACATTCCATAATGCAAGCATTGCATTTCAAACTCCAGCTGTCACGGAAAGTCACTTTAGCCCAATGCTTGAGAAAAGATATTGCCTTGGTAATAGCCATCCGGGGCCAGCTAAGACCTGCTCAGAGAGGCCAATTTCTTTCTCTTTTCATTTGTTGTGTATACTGTCAGTCAGTTAAATGATTCTGTAACTTATACAGATATCAACATGCCCATCTTTCATAGTTTGTCAAGCTGCCTCAATGCAGAGAGTCAAAAACTACTGACTGATAACCAGAGGTGTAAAATCCAGGGGTCAGAAAGTAGAAGTCCTGCCATATGTTTATTCCACCCATGAACTCAGCTGATTTCACCAGAGGAGGAACCAAGTAATTCCTTTCAAGTCACAAGCAAGTCTCAAGTCAAATCCCAAGTCCTCAAAGAGTTAAAGTTAATGAGATAATTAAGTGACTAATTAAATGATGATTGTGCATTAGTGATGAACACCTGCTGCTATTGAGAATTACAGAGGATCAGATGTTGATGTTTTATTGGTTAAAATAATGACACCATCATGGAGATCAGTGTTTGCTTTAGTTGGACTCTTGACCCTTGCCTCCAGTATTAGATCTCTGTTTGTAACACTGCATGAGGAGTTGAACAGTGAGGCGATAATAGCGGTTTTTATATGATGAGGTGGTCATGACCTGATCCCAATCAAAATAACTTTTTTTATTTAAATGTTTAGGTTTTGCATAATTAATCCAGTGAAACTACAGCATGCAAGCGATGAATTTCTCTATTAGATATTGTGAACAAAATTTAAATCCATGTGATATGATATAACATAAATATTTAAGCCTATGTACGGTTTAGACACACACAGACATCAAGAACCAGCATATGAATCTCAGCAATGGTGACAAACAACAAAGTGTTTCATGCTGCAATGCATGCTGGGTAACACCATAGTAAAAACTCCCATCATGCACTGCAGTATGAAAAATTGTCACCACTGTTGAGGATCATATGATACGTGTTCATGTCGAAAAGCCTGAGCCAATACACTTCTCTTTTTTTTTCAGTATTAAAGCATTATGGTGGCATTTGTTTAATCTGACTTTTTGACTCTTCAGTAATAGCTGAACGTCCGTCAAGAAACTAAAGAGAGACCACTTCATGATGCTCATTAATCACGAGCTACAGACCGAAAGCAAGCTCATCTGCTGCTTCAAGGTTTGGTTCAGCAATGCACAAATGCTTGCTGTGAAACAATATTGCAACTGCTTAGAAGCAAATTATTTTGAGTTCCTAAAAGGGTCAAAAAGACAAACTAAAGCAAACACTGACCACAATAATGGTGTCAGCGTGTTTTTTTTTTTCTTGACCAATAAAACTGGCTGAAAGTGCTAATTAGCAAATCCAGGTGATTGGAACAAAATACTGTGGAGGACTTTTACTTTCTGAACCTGGATTTTACACCTCTGCTGATAACTCACAAAACATTCAAACGAGGAACATTCATTCAATTAATTCATTCATTCAATTAATTCATTCTTGGGAGTATGATCCCTGCAAACAAGCCTGCACTTAGGGCTGCCAGCGCAGGGCCCCTGAGAATTTGCTCACTGGCAAAACGTTGGCCCCTTAGCACTGGCCCTGCACGGGCAGCCCTCACTTAGCCTCCAGGAAGCCTTAGCGCTGTTTTATTGAAAATAATAAAGTTTGAAGTCACTGTTATGGAGCTAAGTGCTTGCTTTAGTTGGGTTCCTGACCCTTGACTTTTTAGCTTAAGTTTTTCTCTGGCAGTTGTAACTGTGTGTTTCTGAAGCACGTTTGTTATAGCATAAGTTGTAAGAGAAAAAACTGATCTGATGATTCCCTGATTTCACCCATAGTATGTGATCTCTAAGGACATTATTTAGGTTTTATTACTTAACATTACTAATACAGAATACAAGTAAATGAAATTTTGTCTTGCTTTATTTTGGACATTTTAAATCATATGCAGAAATTATTTGGACACTGTCATAACGGTGACTTCAAACTTTATTATTTTCAATAAAACAGCGCTAAGGATTCCTGGAGGCTAAGTGAGGGCTGCCCATGCAGGGCCAGTGCTAAGGGGCCAACGTTTTGCCAATGAGCATATATGCTCCCACTCTAAAAGAGTATTAAAGTAACACTGAAGCAGTGTTAAAGTTAATGAGATAATTATGTGATTAATTAAGTGCTGATTGAGCATTAGTGATGAACAGCTGCTGTTAACAAGCAGAATCACTGAAGAAAAGAGAGACAAGAATTACAACTGACTTCAGCCACAGACTTAGATAAAATCAACTGAAATAAAAGAAAACATTAAATCTCTCAAGATCTCAGCAGAAGATAATTAAACAAATCCACAAACAGCATCACCAGCTTCACACATTACTAACCAGTTAGACTTTATTTCTGGAGTATCTAAAACAGAAGTTCTTTATTGAGAATTAAATGTTTAGATGTTTGTTTTTTTTCAACTTACCGTTTTTGTGAATAGTGGTTGCTTTAGTTGCCTCTTGACCCTTGACATTTTAAATTTAAGTTTCTCTTGGGCTGGCACAATTGTGTGTATTAAGCACATATGTGATGGCAAGGAACTTATGGTAAAATCATGTCATGGGTCTGAGTCTCTGATTACAATTTATCTAAAACTGTAGTGATTTTATGATTTCTATATTGTGGCAGGTATATGAGATAACAATGCTGAACTTAGCTACTACATGACAACAATGTCATAATCAAAAAAATGGCCAATATAATCTGAACATATTAGTAGTTCTTGTCATAACAAACATGTTTCATAAACACAATTACAGCAACCAGAGAAAAACTAATGTTAAAAGTCAAGGGTCAAGAGCCCAACTAAAGCAAATGCTTATCTCCATAACGTGCTTTGCCATCTCGGCAAACTTGGCATTCTAATGCTTTCAGTTGCTTGCCTTGTGTGTCAGATTAAGACGTGTTTATTCTTATCAACAATAATTTGCTAAATGTGTTGCAAAAACTGACAAAAAAAACAGTAGTTTCAAGTGAACGCTCAAAATACATTATTTGGGTAACACTTTACAATAATTAACTAACACTTTAATACATTAAATAACATTAACTAATGGAACCTTATTGTAAAGTTTTACAATTATTTGTTATTAAAACATATACATTCACAAAAACACTTAAATTAAACAGAAAAGCAAGCAGGTGTGCATGATTTGGCATGGCAGCAAATACAAATAATTAATAACCGTTTCCTTACCTAAATCCTGCGTTTGGACCAGGCTCAGTTGCAGAATCACATCACTCTGTGGCTGTGCTTCCGAAATTATTATCTTTATATATATAGTGTAGTAGTTAGCTATCTCTGCACTCTCAAAAAGGTTAATTAATTAATAACACATTTTGTGCAATTTTAAGTTGATCATGTGTAAAAAGAAAGAGAAACAACACAGTGTGTTCAACACAATATGTGTTAACTATCATCCAATCACATTGCTGCCTATATCACTCCACAAGCTGTTAACCAAATTCGTGCCTCTTTTTTCATTGGTGGATGATGTGGATGCACTCATGTCAGGTATATGGATTTCCCCGCTAGAAATGTAATGTTCCCAGAGCATTCTCAGAGCGTCCCGCTGGTGTAAATGACGTTCTCAGAACGTTTCCCGAGATGCTCATGATGTTGAGTTTTTAAAGGGTTGGGGGACGTTATTTGGAGGACCTTCAGGGATCAACACTGCTCAGAGTGTATTTGGTCCCACAATACAGAGTGTTAAAGTAACACTGAAGCAGAGTTGAACTTAATGAGAATGTTAACAAGCAGAATTAGTGAAGGAAAGAAAAACAGAAAAAAAGAGAGAGAAGAACAGAAACACAACTACAACTGGCTTAGTCACAGCCTTAGATGAAATCAGCTGAAATAAAACACATTAAATCTTTCAAGATCTCAGCAGAGGAGCATTAAACAACACCAATCACCAGCTTCACTTGTTAGTAAGCAGTTTGACTTTATTTCTGTCATACAAAAGTTCTTAATGAGAATTAACAGAGGTGTAGGGATTTCTAGTACATGAACGGACACTGATATGCCCCTATCAGCCATCATGAGGTTTCAAGTGAACGCTCAAAATACATTATTTGGGTAACACTTTACAATAATTAACTAACACTTTAATACATTAAATAACATTAACTAATGGAACCTTATTGTAAAGTTTTACAATTATTTGTTATTAAAACATATACATTCACAAAAACACTTAAATTAAACAGAAAAGCAAGCAGGTGTGCATGATTTGGCATGGCAGCAAATACAAATAATTAATAACCGTTTCCTTACCTAAATCCTGCGTTTGGACCAGGCTCAGTTGCAGAATCACATCACTCTGTGGCTGTGCTTCCGAAATTATTATCTTTATATATATAGTGTAGTAGTTAGCTATCTCTGCACTCTCAAAAAGGTTAATTAATTAATAACACATTTTGTGCAATTTTAAGTTGATCATGTGTAAAAAGAAAGAGAAACAACACAGTGTGTTCAACACAATATGTGTTAACTATCATCCAATCACATTGCTGCCTATATCACTCCACAAGCTGTTAACCAAATTCGTGCCTCTTTTTTCATTGGTGGATGATGTGGATGCACTCATGTCAGGTATATGGATTTCCCCGCTAGAAATGTAATGTTCCCAGAGCATTCTCAGCAGAGGTGGGACTTTCAAGTCACAAGCAAGTCTTCAAGTCATATCCCAAGTCCTCAAAGAGTTCAAGTTAATGAGATAATAATAAGTGACTAATTAAATGATGATTGTGCATTAGTAATGGACACCTGCTGTTAACAATCAACATCATTGAAGAAAAGAGAAACACAAGAACTACATCTGACTTTAGCCACAGCCTTGGATGAAATCAACTGAAAAAAAAAAACACACACGATGCCACCATAATTGTGGTCAAGGTTTGCTTTAGGTAGTCTCTTGACCCTTTTAATAATTCAAAGTAATTTGCTTCTAAACAATTACAATGTTGTTTCACAGCAAACATTTGTGCACTTCTGAATCAAACTTTCTAGTAGCAGATGAGCTTACACTTTCTGCCTATATGTCATGATGCATGAACATACAATAAGTGGTCTTTCTTTGGTTTATTGACAGACATTCAGCTGCAACTGAAGAAAAAAAAAAAAGTCCCACTAAACAAATGCCACCACAATGCTTCAATTTTGAAAAAAAGAAAAGCAGTATTAGCGCAGGGTTTTAGACCTGAACACTTATCATATGATCCTCAACAGTGGTGACAATAATTTTTCATACTGCAGTGCATGATGGGAGTTTTTACAATGTTGTTGCCCAGCATGCATTGCAGCATGAAGCATTGTGTTGATTGTCACCATTGTTGAGATTCATATGCTGGTTCTTGATGTCTGTGTGTGTCCAAACAGTACTGGTATTTAAATTTTTATGTGTATTAAATTGAATTAAAATTAATTAGAGCAATGTTTTGTCTGCATGTTGCAGTTTCATAGGGTTGATTAAGCAAAACCTAAACACAAAAATAAAAAAAACAAAAAAGTTATGTTGATTATAATCAGGCAAGCTCATGATGACTAACTCATCATATAAATCATATAAAAATCTTCTCATTGTAGAGCACTGGCATCATTTTAACCAATAAAACATCAACATCAGTAATTTCAGTAATTCCA
>NW_015660895.1:44797-44964 GCF_001515625.1 Sinocyclocheilus rhinocerous
TCACTTAATTATCTCATTAACTTTAACTCTTTGAGGACTTGGGATTTGACTTGAGACTTCCTTCTGACTTGAAAGGAGTGACTTGGTTGATGTGGTTGTGAAATCAGCTGAGTTCATGGGTGGAATAAAAATATGGCAGGACTTTTACTTTCTGACCTTTCTGACCC
>NW_015660895.1:45615-46454 GCF_001515625.1 Sinocyclocheilus rhinocerous
CAAAGCTCATCATTCTGAAAAGCGAGGTGTGCTCTGATTGGCCAGCTATCCAGTGCGTTGTGATTGGCCGAATACCTCAAGCGTGTGACGGAAATGTTATGCCCCTTACCATACTGTGATGCCCTGTCCGGCCTGAGCGACGAGACAAAAACATTAAAACCCATTACAAGCGAGGCATTTGTTGCATCCAGTGGGGACATAATTACGGTTTATAATGACTTGTACTGTCTTTTTACGCGTTGCGTTGCATCGCGCCGCGTAAACATAAAACCATTTCTGCATTTGTGATCGGAGAAATGACAAACATGCGCTACTCTACACTGCTCAAAACTCGCGTTTGAATCGTCAGTGGCAAATTCTTTAAATATAAAAAACGTACTTATAGTCTGTGAGTCAGAACAGCCGGCATTGTAGTCTATTCTTCCAGGATCAGGAAACAGTCCTCCATAAAATGTGCTGCACACAAATGAATATTTGGATTGAACTGTTCTGGAACAGTGTTGTAAATACAACTTAATCACTGATTTCTAGTCGTGTCCTCTTTTGGAAGACCAAACAAAGTAGTTTGGAGGCCGGCGGCTTGAGTGAGTGGAGGCCAGCGGCTAGAGTGAGCGGTGGCGGGCAGGCTTGCGGCAACCACATGTGATGACCCCGGGCTGGACTCCGCTTTGTCCACGGTGAAAGCCGATCCGGTGATTCACAGTGCGAAGTTGATGTATTCCCTCAGCGACCAGCACGGACCAGCTCTAGGCATGACGAAGCAGATATCGTCCTCTTTTGGAAGACCAAACAAAGTAGTTTCGCTTTCACAACGAAAAAGCGTCACACACCGCGGCCTT
>NW_015660895.1:47335-55997 GCF_001515625.1 Sinocyclocheilus rhinocerous
GGTCTTGCGGCAACCACATGTGACGACCCCGGTCTGGACTCCGCTTCGTCCACGGTGAAAGCCAATCCGACGATCCACAGCGCAAAGTTGATGTATTGTCTCAGCGACCAGCACGGATCAGCTCTAGGCATGACGAAGCGGATATCGTCCTCTTTTGGAAAAAAACAAACAAAGTAGTTTCGCTTTCACAACGAAACACACAGCGCCTTCACGACATTGCGGCAGCAACAAAACTACAGCAAGATTATTAGTTACACCTTCTTTCTTTGCGTGAACATTTGGGCGGCATTATGCAAAATTTCCCACATTGTGAAGTAGACATGTGGGGGCGTGTAAGAACGAGCCGTTTTACGTAGCCGTGGTTGACTCTTAACTTTTATAAAGAATATCTCTTTGGATTTGAGACTTTAGTCTTTGCAACTTTACAGATCTTCTTTATGCATCAAGAGCTTGTAACACTTCAAAGAGAAAGGAAAAATTTAAATCGCATCATATGACCCCTTTAATGAACTCCACATCATGACCATCTCGGGAAACGTTCTGGGAACGTCATTGACACCAGCGGGGACGTTCTGAGAACGTTCTGGGAACTTTACATTTCTAATGGGGTAGATGTTGTTCATTCTAACTACTATTATGCTTGTGAACTACATTATTAATGTTCAGTATTCAAATCACATGTGAATATTGACTGTAAATGTAGCAGTCAAGTTTTAATAAATATATATTTTTATGGGTCCTCTGGCGCCGGGCCTGGCCTAGGGGTACCTTAGCATCTTAATAGAAATACTAAAGGTGCTTGACCACGTTGCATTTTTGACACTTTTTTTAATTGAAGCTGAGGCTGTTTTTGTGAGCTTGATACAGACATTTTATTAATTTCTCTATTGTTCCTAACATTTAAAATATTTAAAATTATTTACAAGATTAAATGTATATTTCTGACAGATTTATTGTATGTTTATTTGTTTATTTTCAGAGATACAACTATAATCCAGCATTCTCGCAGTGGCAGTTACAACGACAGCTCACTGTGGCTGCATGAGGATGAGAACAGAATCCAGAGCAGTCTTCACTGTCAGGAAATGGAACAAAGGTGAATGCTAATAAACATATGCTCATATAAATACACAGTATGTGTACATATAAACAGTATTGTCAATGTGATTGTTTGTAGAAATTCTTAGATATATTAATATATTTATCTAAAATTCTAATTCTTGATTAAACAACAAAATAGACATTATTCAAATCATTGAAAGAAAAAAAAATTACAGTTTCAGATGCTTTGGTTCTTTTTATCAGTTTTTTTTAATCAGTATGTTTGTTTGTTAGTTGGTTGATTTATCTTTACAATTACTTAAGTTACCTATTATTAAGTCACAAATTTAGGTTTTTTGACTGATTAAAAAAAAGCGCCTGACTCATAACTATGCTTGTAACATTAATTTTATGATTTAAGAAGTGCTTCTATTGTCTCACTTCAGTGATGCAACTAAAGTAACAAGTTACATCATTGAACAACAACAGAGCATACAGCTCTCTATAGGTGCAGGGACCTATCTGCACACTAGGGGGAAAGGATTGACTAAAAATTGAAGGGGTCATGACATGAGATATCAAGTTTTCTTTGAGCTTTTGACATATAAAAGGTCTTTGTACCATTAAAACATCCTGTAAGTTTCATAGCTTGAATAGTCCTTCTCATTATAAAAATGCGTTTATTTAAAGGTGCACTAAGCAATTTTTGAAAAACGCTTTTGACCACAGTGTCGGACCGAGTCCCAAAACACACGTAGCCAATCAGCAGTAAGGGGCTTGTCTTGTAATGATAGAAGAGAGCGCTCCATTTGATTTCACAGGACAGATATTAGCAGATTGACTATAGATAGAGAGAATTGGAAGATACGTGTGGGGCGGATATATCAAAATAGGGGCGAGGTCCTGTTGGGGTATGGGCGTGTTTGTTTTGGTGCTTTCAAATATCAACATCATTTGGCAAAAATCGCTTAGTGCACCTTTAACCAAGCTCCAAAAACGAAACAGATATTTTTCCCTACAATTTTAATGATACCAATACCAATACTGATTATTTCTTAAATGTGTATGTGGTTTTTCAAAATATTATTAATTTTAGAAAGAAAAAATCCACTTAAAGGCAAATCACATCCACATGACATACTGGCCATTAATAACAAAATTACTACAAAAGCAAATATGAGAACAATTAAATAAAAATGTTTGTACCAATTGGTGCAAATTAATACCATATTTTAGAGAAATATTGTGATTAAAGGGTTACTCCACCCCAAAATGAAAATTTTGTCGACATGGGGGTAAGTAATTAATGACAAAATTTTCATTTTGGGGTGGAGTATCCCTTTAAATTTATGTCTCTGTGTGGAGACGTGCTGAAATCGCGTTTGGTCTCGTACTGTATCGCGTACCTTGTCAGTGTCGTGTGCTTTGCTTGGCCATTTGTTGTGATAAACAGGAAAGTGTGTCCAGTTGAATTCAATTTGAGTTTTGTTAGACGAATATAAAAAGCTTAGTATATCGCGGCAGCGGCCGCGGCAGCCCTCGTGTGAAGCTCTCCTCCTGTTAAGACCGAAGAGTGTAAAGACCATCGACTCTACCGTTCAACTCCACCAAGCAGGGACACCGGCAAGGCACATAAGTATCGCTTCTGAATCATTCTCTTTCCTACTACTTGTTGATCAACATTCTTCATTAATAAAATTACAAACCTCAGTGCACAATTTGCCACACCACAAACTGTCAAACATATCTTACCAGCAAACATACACTCTTTTTCATCCTTCTCTCCACTCTCTGAGGCAGAAGTCTCTAAACTCATCCATTCCAATCATCCTATTACTTGTCCGCTTGATCCTATTTCATCTCATCTCTTTCAAGCCATTTCTCCTGCTGTTGTACCTGCACTCACTCACATCGTTAACACATCCCTTCACACTGGTGTTTTTCCCTCATTTTATTTTTTTTATTATCTGTGCTTTTTGTTCTGTCACTGTCATTCTGTTACACTGTGGAAGCTTCTGTCACGAAAACAAATTCCTCGTATGTGTAAACATACCTGGCAATAAAGCTCATTCTGATTCTGATTCTGAAACTGGTGTTTGTCATGTCAAGACCATCATGAGCTAGATTCACTGATCTCACCTAATGTTTAATCTCTTATTAAGTGTGTAAGATGTAAGTAATACTCTTGAGTTGCACCACTGATACTACTACAATCATTGTGAAACATTCCTAAGCATAACATGCACAAATAAAAGTTTTAAACTATGACAGAACTTAAACACACACAGACATCAACATTCAGCCTATGAATCTCAACATTGGTGACAATAAAAAAAAAAAAAATTCTGCAATGCATGCTGGGAGTTTTTTACTGGCACCCAGCATGCACTGCGGCATGATTTTTTACATTTTTTAAATTGTTGAGATTCATGTGCTGATTCTTGATGTCTGTGTGTGTCTAAAAGCTACTGTAAAGTATTTTAAATACAAAATACAGTCTATCAAAAGTATTTAATTACATCAGAGAATTTTTTTGATCTGTCCAGCAAAATACAAATGACAAAATACAAAAAAAAGTAATAAAATACATCTTTTAAATACATTTAGTTAAAATACTGCCCATCTCTGTTATCGAAATAACAGAGATACTGATACTGCAGTATCGATGTGCCTATCCATAGCGGTTCAATGACTTTGTGACAAAAGCAAATAGAACTCAAAACCCATTATAATCGCTTTTGCTGTATACACTGGATACAGTATAGAGATTCTTGTTCAGTTTCTGATGTACTCTATGCTTGAGCTGACAGGAAGACAAAACAAGAGTAAAAGAACATTTGTTTTGACATGCTGTTTAAACAGCTTGTTTGCTTCTCTGTGCAGAGTTAAAAAGGGTCCCACCATCAGGAACAAGTAGATGATTTATTTTTAATTGCATTCCAGATCACATCGGAATATTATATGTTTGTTCAAAGCTTTCGACTGCAAACTGATTTGTAAAAGAGGAGTTATCAAAGAAACTTTTGCAAAAGTAAATGACTCCTCTGTATGTACTCCTCTGTGGCTGAAGTCAGTTGTAGTTCTTGTGTTTTTCTTTTCTTCAGTGATTCTGCTTGATAACAGCAGGTGTTCATCACTAATGCTCAATCAGCACTTAATTAATCACATATTTATCTAATTGTGTTATGTTGTTCCTGATAACTGTGTGTCTGAGATAAAAAACCAATAAAGAGTTGCTCTGCATGTCACAGGATGAAAGACTTGCATGCTCAGTTGCTGGAGAAAGATGCCATGATTAAAGTCCTACAACACCGTTCCCGTCGAGATCCCGCCCCTCTGCGTCCTGCCCACTCTGTGCCCTCCATTTCCATAGCAACTGGACTACACACACGTCAGTCATCACAGTCTGATCGCAGAGACCATCACAGCTGGAAAGGTAGTACATATACAAATACACTCATTCTGATTAAAGTCCTATGCCTCATTTTTTCTATAATGTATCATACACACACAGCAGGGGTTGGACAAAATCTGAACACCTGAAATGGGTGATATTTCTTTTTTAAGGTGTTTGACTACCATTTGCCTTTGATACAGTTTTCAACATTCTTAGAATAGATTCATACAACTTATCAGAACATAGTTGATTAAGAGATGTTGAAGGAGGGAATCTGCTTCTCCCTCTTCTCTCTAAAACTGCCCACAGTGGTTTGAAAATATTAAAGTCAGGTGATTGGTCAGGGCAGATGTTTTTGGTGCTCCAACTATTACAGCTCTTTCGTGGATGTTGGCATTGTTCTCTGTGGTTGGTTGATTTGTGGAAACAGGGTCTTCAAGGTAAATATTGAGGTTTGCTATCATTTTGCAGCAGTTCTTTGTAACTTTTTATTCATCAAAGAATCCTGAAAAAGTATCACAGATTCAAAAAAAAAAAAATATATATATATTTTCAATTAATACTGTACAATGTAACTAGTTTCCAACATTGATAATAAATCAGAATATTAAAATGATTTCTGAAGAATCATGTGACACTGAAGTCTTGAGTAATGGCTGATGAAAATTCAGCTTTGCATCACAGAAATACATTATATTTTAAAGAAAGTCCTACAACACCGTTCCCGTCGAGATCCCGCCCCTCTGCGTCCTGCCCGCTCTGTGCCCTCCATTTCCATAGCAACTGGACTACACACACGTCAGTCATCACAGTCTGATCGCAGAGACCATCACAGCTGGAAAGGTAGTACATATACAAATACACTCATTCTGATTAAAGTCCTATGCCTCATTTTTTCTATAATGTATCATACACACACAGCAGGGGTTGGACAAAATCTGAACACCTGAAATGGGTGATATTTCTTTTTTAAGGTGTTTGACTACCATTTGCCTTTGATACAGTTTTCAACATTCTTAGAATAGATTCATACAACTTATCAGAACATAGTTGATTAAGAGATGTTGAAGGAGGGAATCTGCTTCTCCCTCTTCTCTCTAAAACTGCCCACAGTGGTTTGAAAATATTAAAGTCAGGTGATTGGTCAGGGCAGATGTTTTTGGTGCTCCAACTATTACAGCTCTTTCGTGGATGTTGGCATTGTTCTCTGTGGTTGGTTGATTTGTGGAAACAGGGTCTTCAAGGTAAATATTGAGGTTTGCTATCATTTTGCAGCAGTTCTTTGTAACTTTTTATTCATCAAAGAATCCTGAAAAAGTATCACAGATTCAAAAAAAAAAAAATCAAATAAATGCAGCCTTGATGAGCATAAGACATTTCTTTAAAAAAACATAACAAATCTTACTGATCCCAGACTTTCGAACAGCAGTGTAAATGTCTTATGGCACTCGTTACTGAAATGTGACCTGTGCTACTAGAGGTTTTACTTAATGATTTGTGTTTTCGTTTGCAGATATTCTCCTGGGAAAAGACCAAGCAGAGCACATCCTTCCCACTCTGCCCTCTCTTTCGGTCTCTGTCTCTTCATCTCTCCCTGCCTCCTCTCTTTCCTCTCTTCCTCCATCATTCTCCTCCTCTCTACCTTCCTCTTTTCTTCCCTTTTTGGCCTCTGCAGGTTCAAACACATCAAGAACCTCATCTTCATGTGTTCCCCGCTCCAGCACTTCCTCTCTCCCTCCCTCCTCTTCTTCCACATTACCCTTGCCCTCATCTGGCTCTCTTCTGCCTCCTTTATCATTCTCTCTCCCCTCCACTCCTCTCCTGTCCCTTCATTCTAAATCTGCCAGCAGAGACAGCAGCAGTCAAACAGGACTGAGTCCAAAGACATTTAGCACTGCAACCTCCACAATACAAGAAAAGACAGGTGAGACAGGCAGAGAGAAGCAAGTGACAATGTAGCTTCTGTATCTATGCATTCATGTGCAGGGCACAGTTCTACTCAGGGATTCAAATCACCATGAAATCAAAATTGACTTTTCTTATTTTTTGTTGGAACCTCCCGTGCTTATTGTGAATGATTTATCCATTCACATCATAATGTAAAAAAATCTTTAAACAAAAACATTAGCCTGCTATGACATCTCTGTGAATAGCCAGATGATTTTCAATCCTTCCCCTCCATGAAACCTGTCGCTCATATAAAACAATTGTCCATTTAGTTTTCCACTTTCTATGAACCGGTCATGGACAAAATCAAGTTCTGCCTTACTTTTTTTCTCAATCAAAGAGCCAATAGCCATACATCACAATAGGGAAGAAAAGTTGGTTGCATTTTCCTTCATGCCAGCTTTTAATTGAAATTTAATTTCGCCTTGCAAATGAGATCCTGTGATCCTTTACCATAATGACTGGTACTGCCAAATTTCCGACAATTTCTTGGGATCCGTCAAGTAGCAGGGTAACTTAGTTGAATTATTAACACTGGCTTCTTTTTGTAGAATCTCTGCCCAGTGAATAAATATAGGCCACAAAAACACGAAGTAAAATATAATGTAACAGTGGAATATCTATTGTTAGAAGCTTAGTAAACACAATAAAAGCATTTTTCTTCTACTGCATTAAATCCAGATTTTATCTGCCAACAATTTGGAACACAGTTTCAAGTCTTGATGTTTTTGTGCATGGTGCTGTGAGTGACACAATGACCTTTTTATTACAATTATAGACCGCTACTGAAAAAAATAATAAATGATTCAAATGGCTAAATGATTCAATTGACAAAAATATTATAATGAAAAAATACTAGTAATGCAAGTATAGATATTAGTATCTCAAGAAATATTAGTATAACTTAGTATGGCTGTCGCTGAAAAAGGGTATGACTAAAATAAATTTTTTTGAACTGTGTTTATGTGCAGAATCTCTATTCAGCCAGGCTAAAAGCCTAGAAGGTCGAGGACAGAAGATGCCCCTGCCTGACCTAGATCTGGTGGAGATCCTTATCTGAAAGAACAACCCTGGAAGTAGCATTCCTACAGACAGGACAGCACTTAAGAAAGAGTGAGGAAGTGAAGAACAAAATATGAGTAAGACTGAAAAAGAAAGAAAGTCATGAAGAAAAATATGTAGTATATTGTAATGGATCACATACAACAGAGACAAAAAAGGAACAAAGGAAGGAAGTGCAAAGTAAAAGCTAGAATTCAGTATTGTGCCTCTAAAATGCTGAATTTGATGATTGATTCTAATGCTATTTCTGTCCATTTTTGACCCTAATCAATTAAGTACTATGATATTTGGCCGGGCCTATTTAGTTATTGAATGCACAATGTCTTAAGTTGCATTCTGTTTTAGTTTATCAGCTGCCTTATAAGTGCATTCCACAAAGCTGTATATAATTTGATAATATTTGTGTCAATCTACAGAAAAACAATGTTGTTAATTTGTTATATGTACAACTAAATTATTGAACTTTGTTGGTCTTGTGGCAAACTTGTGCAAATTAGCTTGTTATTAATGAATTTTACAGCAAACTGCTGTTTTGCCTCATGTGTGTTTTAACTGCCTGAAACAAACACCCCATGTTGTAAACTGTGTTCTTTGGCTGGGAATATTTTAAAGTCATGGTGAAGTAAGGTCAGTAACTATGATGTTTGATGTTTTTATGAGTCAGAATCCAATGATGCATGATTGATTGATATCTACTTTAGTTTCAAACACCTATTTCAAAACTGTCTTGTTAAAATTAAGTTTTAATTCATTTTATTTTTAAATTTATTATTATGATTATTATTTTATGACTATTATTATTATTTAATTATTATTTTTGCAATTTCCATGCTCCAAAAAAATCCAGTATTATTTTTGTGAAAGCTCTTGGGTAATCAGGTCAATACATTTAAAGCACTTTGGCCTGGATTACATAATTTTTTTGATTAGATGTTTCACAAAACTATAAACCATTTTTACCACATTATATTCACATATATCATTATCAAAGATCATTCTTTTATTCTTTCTCCAAAAAGAAATAAAGAAAAACTGAAAGAATTTCACTGAAAACCTTTACACAGAACTCTCTAAATCAAACTATTCAGTGAAACATTGTGCACATACATTTTACACAAATTAAGCACTATGTTGCAAACAGTCTGACACTCAGTTTACTACAGACACTACATTTGGGAAAAAAAAAAATAATAATTTTTTTTAAATATATATATA
>NW_015660895.1:56395-56784 GCF_001515625.1 Sinocyclocheilus rhinocerous
ATATATATATATATATATATATATGATTTGCATAATGTGCAGATGCTTTATTCAAAAATATTTATGAATTGGTAATATGGTGGTAGTAACAGCATCTTAAAGGACAGAAAGTGAACCATTCTTGTATGTGCACTACTGTAAATGCAAGAAGCTGAGATTGTCCCATATAAGTGTATTTTGTGTTCTGGGCTTTTAAGCTGTTTTTCTGGGGGTGAAAATGCTTATACAAGATGTTTAGGAAACCCCAAAGCAGTAATGTGTTGTATAGTTCAGTTGCTACACGGTGACGATTGACTTCTTGCAGACTATAAAGGCTATATTCTTATGTATTCCTCTTGAGATTTAACTTCCTCTCACTTGTGTTTTTGTGTAACTGTGCAACTGGGGGG
>NW_015660895.1:57088-64852 GCF_001515625.1 Sinocyclocheilus rhinocerous
TCATTGAGCGCTTGTGTGAGTTTAATATACTATTTAAGACAATGAACATTTTGGTTGATTGTGTTTGCACAGGTGAGACATGCTTTTCACATTAGCTTACTAACTGTAATAATTTTAAATTGGACATGAAATATGTTTATAATGTGCTACACCAGTGGTTCTCAACTCTGGTCCTAGGAACCTAACTCTCTCTGCACATTTTGTATGTGTCTCTTATCTGACACATTCAGGGCTGCATTTCCCAAAAGCATAAGTGCTTAAGTGAAACCAATGGAGCTATGATCAACTTAGGCTTACAATGCTTTTGGGAAACACAGCCCAGTTCATGAAGTGCTCTCCTAATGAGCTGATGATATGAACCAGGTGTGTTAAATAAGAAGACATACAACATGTGCAGAGCTGTGGGTCCCCAGGACCAAAGTTAAGGCTAAGGCTAGAAGGGATACAGCTGTGGCTACTGGGCATGCGCATATAAATATAGCATAGTTTTTGTCACACTGTACAACAATAATTACTGTTTTTTGCATTATTGTAAGGGGTAGGTTTAGGTTGGGGGTAGGTGTAGACGTTAATAAAACAATCTAATAGGTAGAAAATGTAATGTATTTTTAGTTTCCGGCCATAGCTGTATCCCTTCTAGCCAAAACCCAGGACCAGAGTTAAGAAATACTGCTCTACATTTACTCCATTTTACTTTTAGACTACACTCCTGGAAACAGGAAAGCGCTAAACTAAGACAACTAAGATGTTCAAAAGATGATGAAAACACAACCACACCATCTAGATATAAAAGCAATGACTGAAAATGCTGATCACCTAGAATCTTTTCCATTAGATGCTGAAATGTCCCTGAACCATTGCACAGTCCAAATGGCATACGATAGCGCCAAAATGGAGTACAAAAAGCACAATACAAAAATTCTCAGCAACCTCCACTTGATTATAACCACTAGTGAGATCCATGGGCATGTTGCCATTTTTTTAACAATAGTGGTGAGAGATAAGGGCTACAACTCTCACTAATGCCCTACTCCAAAGGTTGCGTAATATGACTCTTCACCTCTTCATACTTGCTTGGGGAAAGATGATGATATCGCTGACAAACCGGGAAATCATCAGTGACTGTTATCTCAAGCTGTATAACTGCAGTGCAGCCTAGGTCATTATCACTGAAAGCAAACACATCAACGTAATAATTAAATAATGCTTTAACTTTTGCTGACTCCCCAAAAAGGGAGATTCGAAATAAAAATTACACTGTAAAAAATAAGTGTAATTTTAACTGTAAAATTTTGTAAAAACGCTACGGAAAAGAAAAGATCCTGCCTCCTGTCTAAAAATCACAGCTTCTTCTGGATATAGGCCTAATGAAATCTGAACCTCCCTCGTAACCAGACCTGAAGACACAATAAAGCCTCCAGGTAGAGCACCTTCATTCACTTCTAACCCCTCTACCAAGCAATATTCTGAATCACATGCATTCTGAAAACCTGTAGCGGGGACCAAACATATAGTTTCTGCAGGTATCATTACGAGTGTGGGGGCCATCATTTTTTAACCTTGTTATACTTTTTTCCTGTTTAATTTTGTTAAATGATCTGGTCTTTCATCACTTAAACACAATGCTGTGACAGGATATGTAGGCTATTCCATAACTAGTCGACCATGTAAGTGCACTAAATATTTTTTTCCCATGACAATGCAAAATCTTGATTATTGAAAATATCTCACACAGTTTGACAAATATATCACACATAACCAACAAAACATCAGTTTACCTTAATTAAAGATTTCTCTGCCTATCTGCCTATCTCCGAGTTGGGGGCGTTTCAGTGAAAAAAAAAAAAAAAAGCCAAGGAGCCAATGCAGCCAAAGACTGTGTTTACGGTAAAGTTGTTGAAATGAATGAAAATGTTGTAATTTACAATAAAACTATGCAAGCTGCATCTACAAAATACAACAGAATTGCACAATTATGATAGAATGGCTCTCTCAAAATGTGAGAGCGAGTTCAAATGTAAGAGATTTGCTTTGCTTATACAATGCGCATATGACGCTTGTAACAAATCATATTTAGCATTCTAAAATAGCAATGGCAAATGCTCTGCTGCGTTAACCTGCCTCTGTCGATGTACACTTGCTGCGGAGAGAAAACAGAGTGCACCTGCCTACAGTACTGCACTGGGCACTTCCCAATTCGCTTCCCCCTCCACCCCGCACCGGGTCACTCTCATTAGTCTTGGATCAATGAGCGGTTTTGTCTGGTAGAGTTTCCCACGTCTGTATGCTCTGCTGGCAGTCGCGTGGCTCTAGTCAAACAAATCAGAGATTAATTCACAGACATCTGCCCGTGGCCGAGAGCACTCTGACATCTGCTCACATTCACTGCTGGAGGGCGAAGTGATGCAACTTATGGCCTAGTTAGCTTACTACTCTTTTCTAAAAGCTTCTTAAGACTTCTTTAACCTTCTTTAACTTAAATGTTTTAAGACAACATTAATTAATGCATGTATTAATGTCTCATGTTTTATATTATGTAATTTTACACATTTTAAGTAGTGTTTTTTTTTTGGCAAATCAAAATTTCTCTATCATTTGTTTCAGAGTTCTGGCTCTGTATACCTTTGGGATTGGATTTGGTTTTGCTTAGGTCTATTAAGGACAGGGCGTGAATACGCATTTGGTCTCAGGTGGTTGACTGCAACAGAACACTCTAATGAAATCCTGGGAATGCCGAGCCACCGCGGAAAACCATCCTGAGTTTTCACGTGACACACAAAACGTGTCGTTTCTGTGTGCAGAACACCTCTAGGCTGGACATCTGTTGTTTGCTTTGAGTAGGCCTATGTGTGTGTGTGTTTGGGGGCTCATGCATTGAATAGAGGCAGTGACCTGTCATTTGTGAGTGATAGGAGCGAGCGTGTGAGAAAATATCTCAGGCAAAGAGCTTGTGCATTGAGATGCTAATGTCCTCCTATAAATATAGGGCGTGCACAGCGCGGAGGGCCTTAGAAACACCCAACACTCAGACAGGAGTGAGTGAAACTCAGTCTGTACTGCTCAGAAGCCACTGGAGATGACTGCTACCAACCTCCAGCAAAATGCAGGCCAAAGGCACATCAGCGCCAAAGAGGAGAGAAAGGTATTCAATAATATCACTATAAAATGTTCTTAGGCCTGTTATGAAAAGCATAGACTTTTGTTTTCTGACTTTTGGTCTTTTCAGCTGCGGAAACCCCTCATTGAGAGAAAGAGAAGGGAAAGAATAAATCACTGTCTAGATCAGCTGAGAGAGATGGTAGTTGGAGCTTTTAGGCTTGATGTAAGTTAAAATGCCGTTTGAAAAATATAATTAAATTCTTGCATGTACAACACATCTTTGTCACATAGTCTTTTAACCAGTTAATCTTATACTAGTACCACTAGACTCATCATGATCTTCTTTTTCTTTTGTTTAAATCATAAAACAGCAGTCTAAGTTAGAGAAGGCTGATATTCTTGAGATGACGGTGAAACATTTGCAGAATATCGAGAGCAATAGAGTTTCTGGTAAGTAAATAGAATTTTTCAAAGCGGGCTGTATACAAACTTTGAAATGGCCATTGTTTTTTAGCAGTGTTTTAGTATCCATGTTGTGTTTTATTACATTAAGTGAAATTTCCCAATTCAAGTTAGAACTTTGGCATTTTCTGGAAAGGATGCCATATGTAAAGTCTCTATTGTTCAGCAATATCACCAAAACAGAGCAACAACAATTTCACTGATTTGCTCATTTCATTGTTGATGTTTAATTATTAACAATTAAAAAAGTACATTCCTGTGATCTTTTTGTCTCCGCTCAGACCCCATTCTGGATGCAGAGGCCCAACAGAGGTACAGTACTGGATATATCCAGTGCATGCAGGAAGTTCACAACCTTCTACTTTCATGTGACTGGATAGACAAAACCTTGGGGTCCCGTCTGCTCAACCACTTACTCAAATCTCTACCTCGATCAGCTAAGGACTGCCCTCAGCTACCCAAGAACTCGCAGACAAGTATTTCTTCTAACCATAGCAACTACATTGGTTTCCATGCTGATGAGTTCGAGAGTCCAAAAACCTGCCCTCCTTCTCCTGTCTTGTATGAGAGGGCCGTCCAGTCTCAGAATCAGTGTTCTACTCCCATGAGAACGCCACATGATGTGGAGAACCCACACCTCTCAGTTCTAAAGATGTGGAGGCCCTGGTGAAATATCTGTGATTTGGCAGTGTACAACTATGGTGTCTCCATATGTATGTATATGTAGTACATATGACTTACTTGGACAACTGTATTTACCTCTTTGTATGAATATCAAATGAATAAGTATGCCGCCAGTCTGCACAATGCAGAGCTGTATACACCCAGTTTGTGCTGACTGTGGTAGACCCTCCTCTAATATGTATCTTATAGATATGTTTCACTGACCAGAATAGTCCCCATTTCAGACCCTCTCTACTTCCTCTCTGAAGTAAAAGCTACTGTAGCCTGCATTGTAGAAGGCCCCTAATAATAATTTTATTTATTTAATTATCACTAAATATTTAATGAAAGAATTTTCAGTATTAGAACTCTTTTTAAATTAAACACATTCTTTAGCTACTAATACTGTCCCATTTGATTCCTTATCACTTCTATGTACAGCTTTTAACAGTTATTAATAAAGAAATGGTTTGCAACATGTACATAGTAATGTATTGTTCTTTCTCTCACCTATTCAGATGCGAATATATAAATGTGTAGAAAAAGTAAACATATAAACATAAACAATGGTAGTCTATGAGGACATTTTTTGGCAGATTGATACAATATATAAATCAATATCATACCGATAAAAGATTGCTGCAGGATTGATTTTTATATAAGTTGGAATTGGACAGTCTAAGAACCTGCCCTTCTTCTCGAGTATGAGAGTGTAGCTCAAACTTAGTATCAGTGCTCAGTATGTCTTCCTGATATATTAAAATTGTTTTGACAAGTGCTGTGTTAGTAAAAGCTAAGTAACAACAACATCATATAACAACTACCTTCCCAATGACTATGTGTCCTGGTTTTATTTATATATATTATATATAATTATTGCACATTTCACAGGTGAATGTGCACATACACACACACACACACACACATATTGCACATTCACGTGTTAAACAGTCCTTAAGACACTAACAGTTATACACACTACCAGTCAAAAGTTTTTGAACAGTAAGATTTTTAATGTTTTTAAATAATTTTCACCAATCCTGCATTTATTTTATCCAAAATACAGCAAAAGCAGTAATATTGTGAAATATCTTTACTATTTAAAATAACTGCTTTCTATTTGAATAAAATGTAATTTATACCTGTGATTTCAAAGCTGAATGTTTAGCATCATTACTCCAGTCACATGATCCTACAGAAATCATTCTAATATTCTGATTTGCTGCTCAAAAACATTTATTATTATTACTATTATTATGTTGAAAAGAGCTGAGTAGATTTTGTTCAGGTTTCTTTGATGAATAGAAAGTTCAGAAGAACAGCATTTATCTGAAATAAAAATATTTTGTAGCATTATAAATGTTTACTTTTTACAAAATGTAAACTTTTGATCACTTTTGATCAATTTAATGCATCCTGAAAATTTAGCTTTGATCACAGGAATAAATTACATTTTAAAATATATTCAAATATATGGTGAGCAGAAGAGAATTCTTTAAAAAAACATAAAAAATTCTTACTGTTCAAAAACTTTTGACTGGTATTGTATGTGTATATAAACTGTATATTATTATTATTAGGCCTATTATTATTATTATTAACAAATGAAAATAAATACTTCATACGCACGCGCGCGCACACCCTCACACATAATAATAAATAATGAAAAAATAAAAGAATAAATAATGAATCATGTAACAATCCCAAAAATCTAACGGGTACCAAACAGGCTAAGTTTTCTTCATGCAAAATGCTATTTTGTTTATTATTATTATTATTATTATTATTATTTTAGACTGAAACGTGACCAGGACATATTTTCGTAACAGTAATGAGCTGAATGTTGCCTATTCTGTAGTCAGTAGAGAGGCCCATCGGGCGCCAGTTGAACAGTTGGACACCTGTCGCTCACCCACCCCCTCCTTCTCCTTGGTCTGTTCTATTCAACCCTGACTGCAGCGTGCAGCTGCCAACTGACGGCATTACCTTACACGACCCCTCGACCTCTGTGAACACAACTCAATTTCGAACAGATTTCTCACGATCATACAAGTCAAAAGTTTTTGAACAGTAAGATTTTTAATGTTTTTAAATAATTTTCACCAATCCTGCATTTATTTTATCCAAAATACAGCAAAAGCAGTAATATTGTGAAATATCTTTACTATTTAAAATAACTGCTTTCTATTTGAATAAAATGTAATTTATACCTGTGATTTCAAAGCTGAATGTTTAGCATCATTACTCCAGTCACATGATCCTACAGAAACTGACTGCAGCATGCAGCTGCTGCCAACTGACGGCATCACCTTACACCCGCACGACCCACGACCTCTCTGAGCACAACCCAATTTTGAACAGATTTCTCACGACCATATACAAACATTTTTATGTTAAGTAATAGTAGTAGTATTATTATTATTAGTTGATTAGTTGAACTGTAGTTGAAGGAACGCAGCCACCAACAAGTGCCAGAAGACAGTAAACCATCACACACACGCACGCACGCACACACACGCACACACACACACACACACACACACACACACACACACACACACACATATATATATATACCGATAAAAGATTGCTGCAGGATTGATTTTTATATAAGTTGGAATTGGACAGTCTAAGAACCTGCCCTTCTTCTCGAGTATGAGAGTGTAGCTCAAACTTAGTATCAGTGCTCAGTATGTCTTCCTGATATATTAAAATTGTTTTGACAAGTGCTGTGTTAGTAAAAGCTAAGTAACAACAACATCATATAACAACTACCTTCCCAATGACTATGTGTCCTGGTTTTATTTATATATATTATATATAATTATTGCACATTTCACAGGTGAATGTGCACATACACACACACACACACACACATATTGCACATTCACGTGTTAAACAGTCCTTAAGACACTAACAGTTATACACACTACCAGTCAAAAGTTTTTGAACAGTAAGATTTTTAATGTTTTTTAATGTCTCTTCTGCTCACCAAGCCTGCATTTATTTGTTTCAAAATACAGCAAAAGCAGTAATATTGTGAAATATCTTTACTATTTAAAATAACTGCTTTCTATTTGAATAAAATGTAATTTATACCTGTGATTTCAAAGCTGAATGTTTAGCATCATTACTCCAGTCACATGATCCTACAGAAATCATTCTAATATTCTGATTTGCTGCTCAAAAACATTTATTATTATTACTATTATTATGTTGAAAAGAGCTGAGTAGATTTTGTTCAGGTTTCTTTGATGAATAGAAAGTTCAGAAGAACAGCATTTATCTGAAATAAAAATATTTTGTAGCATTATAAATGTTTACTTTTTACAAAATGTAAACTTTTGATCACTTTTGATCAATTTAATGCATCCTTGCTAAATAACAGCAATATACACTCTAAAAAATGCTGGGTTGTTTCAACCCAACATTGGGTCAAATATGGACTAACCCAACTGTTGGGTTAAATTTTTACATAAAATTTTTAACCCAAAAGTTGGGTTAGTCCATATTTGACCCAAAGTTGGGTTGAAACAACCC
>NW_015660895.1:64983-81451 GCF_001515625.1 Sinocyclocheilus rhinocerous
ATATATATATATACGCCGCACATATACAAGACTCACAGGAAAAGTGAAAGTGGAATGTGGAAGTGGAATGTAAATATACCTACATACCTAGATATAAACAAAAAGAATTAAATTGAGCAGCTTCGCTTGTGTGCGCTCTCTGAGACCGAGACAAAAGCGCGCGCGGTGATTGGCTGGAGCGAGCGCAGACTACCGCACGCGAATGTTCCATTCATTTGCAAATGAGCTACTATAAAGCCCTCGCTCTAGCCTCTCATCGATGAGCTGCCAGTCCTGTTTGGTTTGTTCACAATTGTATATTTACTGTATATTTACTCTGCTTTATTTACGAACCGAACGGTTCTGGACGGCGGATCACTGACCAAGCCACCTAGTCCGGAATGTCCCCCGCGGCTAGACTCAGAAATGGTTTCGATGTGGAGGAGGAAGCATTTTATGCCGCTAAGGGTGACAGAAAGGTAAAACCATTTTGCGTTGTCTATGAATGCCAAAAAGGAAAAGGAAGTCTGTGGTATGCTTAAACACCATATTTATATATAATTTTCTGCTTCAATAGACTCGAAAACCAATAGTGGAGAAAAAGAGGCGAGCGCGCATTAATGAAAGCCTGCAGGATCTCAGGACACTACTTTCAGATAACGATGTAAGTTGATCTCCTCTTTACTGCCTGCACCAGCGACTCTTAGTCAGCTGATAGATAGCCTAAATAGCCGGACCTCACTTTGTAAATATAAACAAATATTAAAGATGTTTAGACATGTTTATCTACTTTTATCAGTTGCAGACAAAAATGGAGAATGCAGAGGTGCTTGAACTAACAGTAAAACGAGTTGAGAACATCCTACAGAACCGTTCTAAGGGTAAGATGACCCCAACCTCAGTTGCACTGCACATTTAGGCAATTAGTTTCCATGAAAATTATTTGAAGCTCTTGTGTGTCTGGACTTCCAGAAGCTGAAGCTGTGAATCAAGAGGCCAGTGAGAGATTCGCAGCAGGTTATATCCAGTGCATGCATGAGGTACATACCTTTGTGTCCACATGCCCGGGCATCGACGCCACAGTGGCTGCAGAGCTGCTTAACCACCTGCTAGAGTGCATGCCATTAAATGAGGATCACCTTCAGGAGATGATCATAGAGCTCATATCAGAGCCTTCCTCCTCCGGTCGATCATGGCCAGCTGGAGAGGTGCTAAGTCCAGGAGGCCGCAGTGTGTCCGACCTATTCTCAGCACTGTCTCCATCCCCATCCAATCCTTCTAGTGAGGACCTCTGCTCTGACCTAGAGGAGACAGAGACCGAAGCAAGTCCTGCATCAGCTGAGGACAGCCTGAACTCCTCCATCATCACACACTCTAAGTTTATGTGGCGGCCATGGTAGAAGTTTCTTCAAAGACCATGCATCTTTATTCATAATTCACTTAATCCTGTATTGGAGCATGATGGAATTCTTTTCTCATCTGATTTTCTTGAGAAAATGGCTGGAGCTTTAGGATTTTATAAGCACAGGCTGATTTAGTGGGATAAGACATCATCTTACAGAAAAGTATGGAATTCACAGTGACTTTAACATACCCCTGGATATTTTTTCTTCTGAAACATGATGCCTCGAAGCATAAAAGCTTATTTAGAAATTAATTTCAGATTGAACTGGCTTAAAAAGTAAACTGTAATGGTGTATACTAGAGATTGAGAAATTGTTTTGTTTTAGCGGGTTGAAAGATTTGTTTTGTGTCTTTAGAGTTAAAAATATAGAAAGTCTCACTGAGAGACTGTCACATAGATAAAGTCCATGGCCCTGTTTAGTAGTCATTAAAAAGTATGTTTTTATTGTTTACATACTTTAGGGACTATATATATATATATATATATATATATATATATATATATATATATTGCAAGTGTAACATAATTTAGTGTCAGTTCATGGTTTATAATTCATAGTAGTGCAGTATTGCAGTGCCCAGTTCAATATGTATAATGCTTTTTTTTGTTTGTTTGTTTGTTAATCTGTAAGTTTATTTAATTTGGACATTAAAAGCTTTCATGTCTATTTGTCAGTGGGATAGGTGTGGACACACACGACACAGTAATTAACATACATTTGAAAATCTAAAATTTGTAATGAAAAGTTTGTCTGTCTGAAGATTGTCTGAAGAAACAGAATCAATTATGGTAATATTCAGCAGTTAGTGACATAAAATATCAAAGCCGAGGATGCTGAAAGAAGGAAAGCGTATATATACATTGTATACGTTGTGGTTTATGGTTACATATTAAATCATTACAGCTATATGGTTCATAGTATATATGAATAGTGTGTGTATATTAACTTTTTGGTTTTTTGCCGATAGATTTCATATGTATACCAGTGACTTAAAGTGTCATCAAATATTTGGTCAAGTAAGATCAAATGTTATCCAGATTCTAAATCAAAGAAACTAATGGAAGACCGGAACACTTTAATAATCCTTGCAGTTTAGAAAATGCATAATACTGAGGAGAGGTTTTAGTCTGCTGTGTTTAATATTTAGTTATTTACTGAATTTATTCTAATTTGTTCCACTTTAATTGATTTAAAACACAAATAAAGCTTATTCAACATTTGCATTCATCAGATGCATTAATAGAGGTTTGAACAGATAAAGAATAAATTGAGTAGGGTGAGGGGTCAGCTAACTGTGTGCTCGTTGAGAGAACAGATTGTGATGAAAACAGATCCCTTGTGACCAAGATGTTTTACGCCTTAACCAACTGGTTTATTTTTGAAAAAAGAAGAAAAAAAACAACTTAAGAATAAATAAATAATAATACATTTAAAAAGCGTCTCTCTGTGCCCTTTTTAAGCCCCAAAGTGTTACTAATAACCATTACTGTAATTCTGAAAACTGAAATGCATATACCCGAGACCTAAACAAAGTGTCTGCATGCTTTAAATAGATTAATCCTACTTTTATGAAAATTATAAAGCAGTCTTGAATCATACATTAACAATCTGCCATAATAATTCTTAAATACCTGTATATATGGGTCAATGACAAATACAGCTACTTTTTTTTTTTTTTGAATGAAATGCATATTTGAGCTGGAAAAATGTTTTAATAAGTTTCATTTGTTAACATTACAAAGTGTTTAGATTGATTTTTTTGACTGTTTTTAACTTCACAACCCAAAAAATGTCAGGTGATACAACCAAATATTGTAAATATATATTTATATTCCTGTTATTATTTCTAAGTGGTTGTGCCACCATGACATTTGAGAATACCAATTGCTGGACAAAAGTTCTCCCAACAGCTTTATTAAATCTATGGCATTTGTGAAATTTGTTTATAGAAAAAAGTTTTAAACAAAATCATGCAACATTATTTTATTTAGCATTTACTACAACTAAAGCTCCATTTTGAATAGTTTTCTTAGATTGTTCATAATATGTGCAGATGGTTGTGCCACCTGACATTTTGGAGGTTTGAGATACCAAAACATAAAATAATATTTATCATTTCAATGTACTCAAAATGTATTCAACCTAAAAAGGTTTTATATTAATAATAATAAAGGGATACTTGTCATTTCAAATTATTTTAAAAGGCAATAATGCACTTAGACACCAAAATACGCACGTCTTGTCATTGACCATATTCAAATCATAAAAAAATGGTCAGTTCATTAATTTAATCAACTATGTATGCCAACATTTCCCCGTAATCTTGCATGTTTAAAACAAATTACTGATTTTTATTTTAGGTCATGAAATTTTAGTTGATGCTACAACAATATAACAAGATCAGTGGATGTTACTGGCTTGTATCATGATGTTTATCAGACAATTAAAACTGCTGACAGACAAGTGTAGATATCATCTTTTTATTATTAAAAGGTAGGAATAAAGTGACATGTTTATCTCACTACATTTATGAAAAAAGAAAGATGAAAAATATAGCCACAAACCAAATGACATGCTTATAAAGACTAACTAAATGTTATCATAACCCTATGGCTCTTTTTCAGCATGTCATTCAGTCTTTTGCTTCAATACTTCACAAATCAGAAACAAATGTAGAGCCAGCTCCAATTTTTCTGCTTCAACACTACTGGCCATTAAGTACACTCGGTAGTACACTGAATTTCAGATAATAGAAAAAGAGTATTTCAGGTATAGGAACAGCTTCAGACCTTTTACAGAATGCTACACATAAAGCTAGTTTCCTCCACTCAGAGAACTAGTGCCCTGACATCTTTGTTGAACGACTGCATTGTGACTAGAACATTTGAGCACAAAACCAGTCATAAGTAGCACGGGTATATTTGTAGCAATAGCCAACAATACATTGTATGGGTCAAAATTATAAATTTTTCTTTTATGCCAAAAATCATTAGGACATTAAGTAAAGATCATGTTCCATGAAGATATTTTGTAAATGTCCTAATGTAAATATCAAAACTTTATTTGTGATTTGTAATATGCATTGCTAAGGACTTAATTTGGACAAGGTGATTTTCTCAATATTTTGATTTTTTGCACCCTCAGATTCCAGATTTTCAAATAGTTGTATCTAGGCCAAATATTTTCCTATCCTAACATCACCTGAAAGCTGAATAAATAAGCTTTCCATTGATGTATAAATCTCAATTTCAAAAAATTGAGCCTTGTGGCTGTTTTGTGGTCCAGGGTCACATTTGTATAGCCAAAAGAAGACATGAAAGAAAGGGTAAGAGAAAGAAAGAAAGATGATAAGTCCATGTTCAATTTTTTATGACTTACAAAAGACATCTACAAAAATATTAGTTTCCATGATTGCACATCCCTGAAGACATGCAACAAATACTTGCTGTCCTCTGACAAAATGACACAAGGGTCCTGTAAGACTGGTCACAGGAGCTTTGGCAGCAGCTTATTTGGCTGGAATGGTCCCCAAATAAACAGTATATCGGTGTTTCATTTCCTGGTTTTGATTTTTAGCAAAATGCATTTGTATTGGCCCATATACTGTTGTGTTCACAATAGAACTTGTGTTTATAATGAAAAACTTACTTTTTTCATTTATTTATGATGCACTACACTTCATTCCACTGTTAGCTGGTACAAACAGTCTGGCGATTTCTGCACAGAGCATCAATCCACTGAAGAAAACTTTGCTGTAGCAACATATTCAAACAGTACAAGTGAACTGGAAAAACTATAAAGAGACAGAACCACGGAGCAGGTTAGGTCCATGTGACAGCGGTTCCATCCAATCGGAGTTTGCACATTTGAACAGCATCTTTGGGTTAATCAGTCAGCTTATCTGGCATACTTTTGTCTACACACACACACACACACACACACATAAATAAATAAATAAACACATTCATAATCTTTTAAAATGACAAAGGATATCAGAGTAGATACCCCATGACAATTTTACTTTGTGTGTACAGGTGGGAACCTGAAAGGTCCTGTTGCCCTCTGCTGGCAGAGATTAGTGGTACATTTTCAGATTATACACTAGGTTGCTCCTTCTCTTCCTGTGAATGAGACCCATTCGTTGGCATCTTGTACCACTTCTCCTCCCAAAATGCCAACCTCCATATCGGGTAGGTCTTCTAGCAGGGCAGAGACGTAATTCTCGCAGTACATACACTCCTATACAAACACATGCAAGAGTCTTTCAGCTGTACTCTTACCATTCAAAAAACACAAGATACTGTAAGCATTGAAATGAAAACTCAAAAGTGACTAATTTATGGTGCTCTTCATACGCAGGAACTCTGTTAACGGTCACTCATTTGGACTGATAGCACTCTGCATGAGAAAATCTACAGTTTCAGATTTCCCTGGGAGCATACCTATTCCTAGGACCCTGGGAGCATACCTATGTTCCCAGGGTCCTATGGTTCCCAGATTTATATAACATATAGAGGAACACATGAAAAAGGGTCATATGTGACCCTGGACCACAAAACCAGTCATAAGGGACAATAATAAAAAGCTGAATAAATAAGCTTTCCATTGATGTATGGTTTGTTAGGATAGGACAATATTTGGCCGAGATACAACTATTTGAAAATCTGGAATCTGAGGGTGCAAAAAAATCTAAATACTGAGAAAATCGCCTTTAAAGTTGTCCAAATGAAGTTCTTAAGCAATGCATATTACTAATCAAAAATTAAGTTTTGATATATTTACAGTAGGAAATTTACAAAATATCTTCATGGAACATGATCTTCACTTAATATCCTAATGATTTTTGGCATAAAAGAAAAATGGATAATTTTGACCCATACAATGTTTTTTTGGCTATTGCTAAAAATATACCCAAGTGACTTAAGACTGGTTTTGTGGTCCAGGGTCACATATGTTCCCAGGTCCTACAGTATGTTCCCTAGATAGACATATCATAAATGATTAAAATATATAGATTGTGAATAAAAAAATAAATTAAAAAAAGTCTCCACAATCTGCCTTACCAGATAGATCCTTAATATTAAGCAGCTTGTAAGTGTATTTATTTCTTGTCTCAGTGTTTAGCGCTGTTGTCGTTGCTAGGAAGTGCAAGAGTGCATATTCTACTGCAGTTGTATGGCTGTTTGTTGATTAATATTGTGCTTGAACTGTCTAGAACACACAAGGTTCACATTTGTCTTATTGTTTTTAATTTGCATCTTTGTTTTAATTTTTAATAACAAAAATACAATAAAGCGAAATAATATTTTGATATATCGCCCACTAGGTGTGGGCAATCTGTTGATTTTGCATTGTGCTTGAAGACTTCAAGCAAATTGTTGACTCATCTGAACGTCTTACAGTAGGACAAAGATACAGATTAAATAAACACCTCTGTATTTATTTCTTTTATTGCTTGTCATTTGTTTCTTTGTTCTAACTGTTTATTTTACTTTACTAAGCTTGAAAACATTATTTATATTAGTTAGGCTGGTAGGGTTTACTAGTTTATACTGCTCATCAACCTGTAACTTGTCTTAAAAACAAACCAAACCCCACCCCCCAAAAAAGTGATAAGACTGTGGATCATGAATCTGCCTGAAAAAAAATATATGATATTTTTTCCCCATATCCTCCACCTCTACTTTGGCCTGAATGGTCTGTCATCCTTTTTTTCTTTTGTTTTGTTTAAATAGGGAAATTAGTTTGGCTCAGTAATAAGATCCTGTCTGAAAAGATTTGTGATATATTTTTTTTTTCTATATCGCCCACCCTTAGAGTCACATACCATGACATTGATGACATTGGGTAACGCTCCTCTCCTCATCCAGGGGTGTTGATCAATCAGTTCTCTACGCTGTTCTGAAGAGAAACAGGGCTGGTTCTTCTGCATGCGCCTTAAACACTCCCGATCTTCCCCCAGAACCTTTTCCATATCCCTGTCCCAAAACACCAACGCTATTAAAAAACAATAAGCTCTGTTGTAAAAGTTTAAAGTCCAAATGAAAACAAAATCTACATTTACTTTGCACACTGGTAGTCTTTGGGTGAAATTAATACACTTTAATCAAAATCTAACAATTTTGGCATTCGTTCTCTGATGACATCAGTTTGATGGCTTGGGTAGAGTATCCTTAACCATTCCCTTCAAACCATTAGTTTGCTGTGAGAAAGATGGCAGCGATGTGCACTAAAAAAAATCCCTGCCCTCTATTCAATATTCCGTTTCAGTAGGAAGTACGCCAATACCGAAGAAAAGTGAGAGCAACGTCTGGTTCAGATAGACTTTAAGCACTCACAATGCAGAGTTTTAAAAGCTCTTCTGTTGTGTTAATTTACATAGGAATTATCATTTACTCACTGATTGATCAGCTCAGTTACAATAAGCTCAGTGAAGTCCATTCAATTAAAACTTGAATATGTGAATAAAAGCCTATATTAAATCTGTTCATATCATAAATATATTAACTACATACTCCATTCAGAAGACTTGGATTAAACCACTTGATTCATATAGATTTCTTTCACAATCCATTTATGAACTTTTCAAAGTTTGAATGTTTTGGTCGAATGGGGAGATAGAAATCTCTCAGGATTCATAAAATCTATATTAATTTGTGTTTCATGGATGAACAAAAGTCTTATGGGTTTGGAATGACTTGAGGGTGAGTAAATGATGACAGAATTTTCATTTTTGGGTGAACTTTACCTTTAAACACAAAATTCCCTCTTTTCACAATACAGACAGAATTGACTCTCACCTTGATGGCACTTGATAGGTCATCATGACAGTCATCATCACTGGCTGTAAATCTCTAAACAGGCTCTTGAAGAACATACTTAAAATTCTCCTCCTGTTCCTTTATGTCTTCGCTCTTGTGATTGTTCTCTGAGGAGTCCACACTGCCAAAATACTTGCTTGTGTTGCTTCCTGCTTAGGAAGAGAAAATGCAAAACATGTTTAGTTTTCTGAGCTGATGCTATTATATATTACGATATATAATAACTCTGACTGGTATGACTAATCTATAATAAAGTACTGGACATCATGACACTGAAGCCACTGAGTCGCCATATTTCTATTTCTACAGTAGTATCTTATTTTTAAAAAATCATCCGATTCAAAATCGAATGCCTGTCAGTCGCTGACGCCCTCTGGTGGTCAGTCATCTAGGTTGACTTCACACAGGTGGTTAATTATTATAAATAACCAACTGCACATTATTAAATAGAAAAGTGTTATGCGACTGTAACATGCTCAACAATTTTGGAACTACCCATACTTAATGGTGAATTTGTTATTAGCATAAAGAAAAGATTTCTACATACAAGTACTTTATGGATTCAAATGTCTCGAGAGGTAACAATGGAAGAATATTGGTGTTAAGTATTTTTTAGTATTAATGTGTTTATGTTAATGTGAAGCATTAACTTGCAGTGACCTGTTCCACTATTAGAAGTGTTGCAGTCATTGGAAGTGGAGCCAGTAGATGCTGACATGGCAGAGCCTATGCCAGAATGAGAGTCTTCCTGCAACAACATGTCCAACACACTGCTGGATGAGGAGTGGTCACCACAGTGGCCACCGTTACCCGAACAACATGCCTGGAAGAGTAGCCAGAGAAAATCAGGCGAAAGATGGAATTCATCAAGTTCATGATTTGCAAGGTGCGTGTGTTCAAAATTGTTCATATGTTTGTAGCCCTTTACCTGCTGTAAGTCATCCATCGCAGAAGAAGTGCTATTGATGGATGTGCTGTTTTTGTCCTGTACTAAACTGCAATTACCCTGGGTGCTGGACTGGGGTGCTGCGGTATGAGATTCCTGCTTTTCCTCCATCTGAAGCAAGTCCAGCTGCAATGGAGAACTACAGCGAGACTCAAATAGTGGGGGGGATTGAGGGGGTGGCAAAGGAGAAGGACACTCTGTGGACACAATGGCGGAGTGTTTTGGGTCAGATGTCATTCCATACTGAAAATCTGTCTGGGGTGTAAATGCTGGCTGCTGGGAAGTGAAGGAGGTATGGGTCTGAAAGCACTGGTGAGTTCTGCAGCCTTGAGGGTTTTGAAGGTGCTGCGTGGTGCTGTAGGCTTGTTGTGGCTGAAATGCTTGTTGGTCGGTGTAGACTTGTTGAGGCTGCAAGGGTATTGTAGGCTTGCTGGGGCTGAAAGGGCTGCTGACCATTGTAGGACTGCTGGGTCTGAAAGAGTGCACTGTAGGCTTGTGGAGCGTCAGCATAGAATGGAGAGCGAGGTGCTGTGCCTATCTGTGGCAACATAAAACCGGGCAAAACAAACGCTACAACTGGTGTGACTAATGGTGTAGGATATGCAGCCGTAGAGGGCGTGGCCTGAGTGTTCTGGGACTCTGCTATTCCTGTAGGGGCTTGGGGTGGGGCAACAGAGGGAACTACAGGGTAGAGAGGATATCCTGGAACCACAGTTGAAAATGGAACTGAAAGCCCAGACTGTGATGTCTCGGAGGGAGACCAAGATGTCTGGTTTAAACCCTGCAGGGGTGGGAGAGGTCTGTGCTGAGACGCAGCATTATCTGATGAATCAGGATGTTTTGTGCGTGTTTTCTTCGACTTTTTGGTGCGCCAGGTTTTCTTGGTGGTGGCCTCTGTAACAGGGACACCTGCTCCTGCTTTGGATCCACAAGCTCCTGTAGACGCCAAACGGGCAGAGAAAGAGTAAGGGACAGAGAGAGAGAGAGAGAGAGAGAGAGAGTAGACAATTAGTGTAATATAAAGAGAATTCCATGGACTATTTTAAAAAATATGAAAAAGGATGGATTGGGCAGAGAATCCTTAAAGGGTTAGTTCACCCAAAAATGAAAATTATGTCATTAATTACTCACCCTCGTGTTGTTCCAAACTCGTAAGACCTTCGTTCATCTTTGGAACACAATTTAAGATATTTTTGATGAAATCTGAGGGCTCTCTATCTGAGGGATCTTATGGGTTTGGAAAAACATGAGGGTGAGTAATTAATGACAGAATTTTCATTTTTGCGTGAACTAACCCTTTAACCACTCCCCTCCAACTGTCTGCAAGGGATGGCACCCCACACTCTATTCAATATTCCAAATCAGTTGGAAGTAGATCAATACTGAAGAAAAGTGAGAGCAACGTCCAGTTCACATAGATTTTAAACACTCATAATGCTGAGCTTTAAAAGCTTTTGTGTTGTGTTAATATACCTATGAATTATTTACCGAAAAATTTAATCTGTCATAATTTACTCATTGATTGATCAGCTCTACTACAATAAGCTCAGTGAAGTCCATTCAATCAAAACTTTAATATGTGAATAAAAGCCTATATTAAATATGTCCATCATATAAAGCAATCATCTAATTTCAGAACCACTGGCTTCATATGGATTACTTTAACCTTTTTTTTTTTTTTAAATGAACTTTTCAAAGTTTGAATGTTTTGGTGGAATGGACTTTCAATTGAGGGACAGAAATCTCTCAGGATTCATAAAAACCCTTCACATTACACTAATTTTCCACTCTCTGTCAATCTCTCTCTTTCTCTCTCCCATACTCTTTCTCAGTGAGATTTTTGTATGCATAAAGAGTCTGACAGCAGCCAGTGCTCCAGAGAAATCTCATCCTCGTCCAGTCTGTTTGGAATGACATGAAGAAACAGAAAAAAACAGAGACAGACTAAATCCAGAAGAACTGTGGCAACATCTACAAGATGCTTCAAGAAACCTACCTACAAAGCTACAATAGTGTGAAACGTTTTAGGCACTTGTGTAAAAATGATTTAAAGTGAGGATGCTTTCAAAAATAATGTCATAAATAGATTTTATTTATCAATTAACTTCTATTAACCAAATCAAATTAACATTTGGTGTGACGATCCTTTGCGTTTAAAACAGCTTTTGTCCTAGTTACTCTACTAGCACAGTTTTTCAGGTAGCTTTGCAGGTAGGCTTCTTTCACAGTTCTTCTGTATTAGTCTTTGTCAGTTCTGATTCATGTCATCCCAGACAAACTGGATGATGGTGAGATCTCTGTTGTCAGACTCCTTGTGCATACAAAAACCTCACTGGATTATTACAGTTAATGGCAAAAGGAATGTTTGGAAATGTAAACATATTTCCTAATGACACACTACAGCAAAATATAGAAATAACCAAATAGAAATAGAACTACTTTTTTGTTGGTGAAAATACTAATGGCCTAAGACTTTTTGCATTGTACTGTGTGTGTATGTATGTATGTATGTATATATATATATATATTATATGTGACCCTGGACCACAAAACCAGTCATAAGGGTCAATTTTCGAAATTGAGATTTATACATAATCTAAAATCTGAGTTTTTAGCAATGCATATTACTAATCAAAAATTAAGTTTTAATATATTATTCCTATTTGATTTGGTACTCAGAAAACCTTGAGTATTGATTATTATCAATGTTGAAATAGTTTTGCTGCTTAATATCTTTGTGGAAACCGTGATACGTTTTTTTCTGGATTCTTTGATGAATAGAATTTTCAAAAGCATAGCATTTATTTGAATTAGAAATGTTGTATTGTATAGTATATGGTACAATACAGTCATGATCAATTGGAGCTGTTTGCTGTGTAACACTCCGCGTAATATGCCGTGAAGAGTACAAAAACAATATGGGAGAGACGCTCACTTTACCCAATAAAGAAAAAATATATAAATCACAGACGCACAAAATCCGTATCAAATATCCAGTGTATTATACAAGTAGATCAAATATAAAGTAAGCACAAAAATGAGTGTGTGAGGAGTGTGGTAATGTAGATTGTCTTTGAGTCCGTGAAAACTATATACAAGATTTGAATCAGTCTCACCGGTGGAAAACCATGAAAGAACGTCTGAGAGCAGATCCAGAGTAGCGACCGAAACTGTTGTCAATGTCCAGAAAAAAAAAAAAAATGCACAAAATAAACTCCACAAGAGAGGCGGCAGTATAATCCAAAAACAGTTCGGTAAGTATTTGTTTGGACGTTTGAAGACCCGAGCAAAATAGAAATGAACAGAGTGAGCACCTACGCTAGGGCTGCATGATAAATATCGCACAATAGTAATGCGCATCTCGTCAGTAAAGCCGGTTCTGTAATCAGCGGTAAATCTCAACACGTGCGCCTACGCTCCTAAATGCTGGTAAGCCGGCTACCTAAATAGTAAAAAAAAAAACTTCCTTGTTATGGTCATGTGACAACCCTAACACCCGGTGCCGTGCAGAATCTCGCGAGACAACTTCATCCTGGGATAATACACACACACACACACACACAGGCATAATACAGAAAACGGGGCGATAATTAAAATAAATGATAAACAATGCCTGTGTTAATAAAAAAAACACAGGCAAAAACACACACCCCTTATGTGGCATTGCTACAGTAAGCAATGCCAGTAAGCATTGCAAAGTGAGCAGTAAGTATCCACAATAGGGATATGCCGGTATCAAATTTTCATGTTGCGATTAATTGCTAATGCTTTTATCATGGTATGCGGTATTATCACGATATTTAAATTAAGTTTTAAAAAAGTGCTGTCATAATACAGTATAACAGGTTTAATAACTTTTTTCTTATAACAAAAATAACTGAACATTTAAATGCAATAAAGCAATACAGAAAAATGTATAAAGTCAAAAGTTTTACACAGATTAAAGTGCAAAAGAACTATAAAGACCAATAGGTATCACTTTACAATAAGACCTCATTAGTTAACCTTAGTTAATGCATTAACATTCACAATGAGCAATAGCAACATTTGCTACAGAAGTTATTAATCCTTGTTTAAAAAATACAAGTCTTAGTTCATATTAGCTCATTAAATAACACAATTGCAACTTTCGATTTTAACAACATGTTATTAAATATTGGAATACCTAAGATTAATGAATGTTCAAAAGAATTTTTCATTGGCAGTTTATGTTAACTAATGAATTAACTAATGTTAACTAATGAAGCCCTAATGTAAAGTGTGACCGAACAATAAAGAATCAAAACACTTTCAAACAATATCTAGGGAATGTTGTAGTCCAGATTAAAATGTAAAAAAAAGTTTGAAAATAAATAGCCTATTAAGTCTAAATATTTAAGTATTTGGCGCTGTGATGAACATCATAGCAAATACACAAATCTGAATGGCTATTTAAATCATTTAAACATGATTCAGAAACAGGAAGTAGTGCAGCTGCTTTGTTTACAGGGTTTCCGGGGTAACGGCTGCATTTAAATGAATTATTATTATTATTATTATTATTATTATTATTATTATTATTATTATTATTATTATTATTATTATTATTATTATTATTATTATTATTATTTCTGCAGTTTAGCGCCATCTGCTGTCAGAGAGTGAAAGTGCGCTTTCATCCAGAGCGTCTCTCACATGTTCCGCCATGTGCTTCTCGTCCGCGCTTGTTTACATCAGAGTGCACACGCGTCTTTCACGCAGCATACAGCGGTGTTGTGCATTTTGACCAGTTGATGGGAAAAGTATTCTTAAAATGCATTCAAAATTCGGAATAATTTGTAATATATAAATTATTCACGGTATTTAGAAGTGCCCACGATAACAATATCGTGCATATTCATTACCGTGATATATCGCATTACCGAATACCGGCACAAGTCTAACGACAACTGTAGCCAAATTCCTTGACACGTCTGTGTGTGGTGGCTCTTGATGCCTTGACCCCAGCCTCAGTCCATTCCTTGTAAAGTTCACTCAAATTCTTGAATCGATTTTGCTTGACAATCCTCATAAGGCTGCGGTTCTCTCGGTTGGTTGTGCATCTTTTTCTTCCACACTTTTTCCTTCCACTCAACTCTCTGTTAACATGCTTGGATACAGCACTCTGTGAACAGCCAGCTTCTTTGGCAATGAATGTTTGTGGCTTACCCTCCTTGTGAAGGGTGTCAATGATTGTCTTCTGGACAACTGTCAGATCAACAGTCTTCCCCATGATTGTGTTAGCCTAGTGAACCAAACTGAGAGACCATGTTGAAGGCTCAGGAAACCTTTGCAGGTGTTTTGAGATGATTAGCTGATTGGCATGTCACCATATTCTAATTTGTTGAAATAGTGAATTGGTGGGTTTTTGTTAAATGTCAGCCAAAATCATCACAATTAAAAGAACCAAAGACTTAAACTACTTCAGTCTGTGTGCATTGAATTTATTTAATACACGAGTTTCACAATTTGAATTGAATTACTGAAATAAATGAACTTTTCCACGACATTCTAATTTATTGAGATGCACCTGTATATAAAATACTATTGTTAAAAAGTTAGAGTTAGTGTCTTGAGTCTTGGGTCTTTTTTATGTTTTTTAAGTTTCTTACACTCACCAAGACTGCATTTATTTGAACAAAAATACTGTAAAAACAGTATTATTATGAAGTAATATTACAATTTAAAATTTTCTATTTTAAACCATTTTAAAATGTATATTCACTTACTCTGACTTTTATTTGATATTTTGGAAAATCTGAGACATTGAGATCTCATCTCTGTAGAGAAGAAGTGTCATCACTAGGATCTTTTTCTTAGGAGAAAGTTCTCAGAAGCAGAACACTCTCCGTTTGCTCTCAATTCAGTCTCATAGCTGTCTAGGAGACACAATTGAGACACTGACAAGATCTAATTTGTGATTTTTCTTTCTTTTGACCAGAGACAGGTCAGATCCCTCACTGATTCACTCAACGTAATGAGTCGTAACACTTGAATGTTTCTGTTTCAGGAGCAGAAAATGCCTGAATGGAAAAGTCACAATATAGCAGATAATGAAACTATTGTGCACAGAAGGCACCGTAGTACGCTTTCTACCCGTAATTCTTTCCCTCCTCCTCTTCAGGTTAGTCATTTGAAGAGGCGCAGGTGCTGTGCTGAGGGTCAAGACGCTGATTCAATCTCAGCCCTCGAGAGAGAGTGAGAGAGAGAGAGAAGATGAGTGTGAGGAAACAGACAGGGAGAGCAAACGCTGCAGATGAAAAAGAGGTGGGAGGCTCACATCTCGCAGGTGGAAGACAGACAGACAGACAGACAGGAAGACAGGCACCATAAGGTGTTTATTTGGTTGCTAGAAGATGGTCGATATTCCCTTAGGACTCAAACTTTGTAAATAGCCCACTCCAGGGAAAGAAAGAGATATGGAATCCATAGGGAACCCATGTATTTCATCTCCCCGTCTCACACATGCAACACACTTGTAATGAAGCTAAGATTGGATTTACGGTAGTCCATACTTCAGCTCACACATAGAGTATATACTGTAGGTGAGCAGACATCCATTCACACATACATTCATTGTGGACATTACTGACCTGCGGCCCACTCATGTTGCCACGCGCTTTCACGGCAACTGATCTTATCTCTCTTGTTTCCCTCTCTGTCTTTCTGATGGTTTCAGAAGGCAGAACCCGCTGCGTGAACAGGCGGTATTACCATACAAATCAGCGAAGCATTTTCTCAACGTCTGCGCCACTCGCACACAGACACGCGCTCTATCACACGCTGATTTCAGATTCAAACATCAGATGCAAACTCCATTCTGTTCTCCTGTAACTACGAAGGCCAGTTTGGATCACGATTATCATCACACAGAGACAGGAGTTCCCTGATACACACATAATACACAACACCAGAGACTGACAGATAGATAGATAGAGAGAGCAATCATGTCTGCAGTAAATCAGGGTTTGTTGGCAGTGTATTGTGAGAACGAATAAAATGAGATGGGAAGTGTGTGTCTGCAACTGTTACCAAAACTAGATTTTTACACTTTCTGAGGTTTGAAGAAAATATGATTGGTGCTTGTCCCTGCAAACTTACTGGCATAATGCAAGAGCATCTGCATATGCCATCACCGACATTGATATGTGATGTACGGTGGACCAGTAGTGCAAAACACAACAAAATCTCTACAACACAATGTATAGGGCTAATTTTGTTGTGTTGTGCTAATTTCGCTGTGTTGCATCTTGTTTCCATCGTATTGTGCTAATTTCATTGTGTTGCGGCTTGTTTCC
>NW_015660895.1:82403-85031 GCF_001515625.1 Sinocyclocheilus rhinocerous
TCTCTCACGTGTTCCGCCATGTGCTTCTCGTCCGTGCTTGTTTACGTCAGAGTGCGCACGCGTCTTTCACACAGCATACAGTGTTGTGCATTTTGACCAGTTTATCGGAAAAGTATTCTTAAAATGCATTCAAAATTCTGAATAATTTGTAATATATAATTATTCACGGTATTTAAAAGTGCCCACGATAACAATACCGTGCATATTCATTACCGTGATATATCGCATTACCGAATACCGGCACAAGTCTAATCCACAATGTGCATCCAGATTTGTTTGATCACTGCCGTTGATAGCATGCATCAACTCCATGTGTTTCTAATGTTTACATACCCTCGGCAGCCTGTCCTCGGTTTCTTTGTGTGCTAGGTGGGCAATCCTTCTGAAGGGCTTGACCGTTCCGAAGTTCCCTACACCGACTGAGAAATGCTTGCTCTTCTTTCTGTGTGTGCGCTGCCAGCACCTGTTTTGTGAGTCCCAGCTTCTTATAGGCTTCCTGCTCCACTGTGGGTGGGGAAATCACACTAACAGGTGTAGAAGGGGCTGGGCTTTCTGCAGCATCCTCAATGATCTCTGCAAGTAACAGTTAAATGACATAGGAATCACAATTTTAATTTAATCTTCCTCTTGAATCAACACCTGGATGGTTGTGATGCCCATCAGTACTGCGGAAAGAACAATAGAGGTTCCCTACATTGCAGATATCTACTGAAACTAGGGCTGTCGATTTAAAATGTTAACTGAGTGTGATTAATAAAAAAATAAAATAAAATAACATGCTAAATTAATAATGCATATATTGCACCCGGACCAGAACTGTACATCATCTTACACTGCATGCAGTTGTTGACGAACATGATGCAGGACAACAACTGACTGCATGATTTAGTCAGTTACATGCCCCTAAAATTTAAGATATGAGGGAAAAAATGTCCCGTATGGGTTTTTGTCTTATATTTATGTGATATAGTTTAGTAATATCACACAAGCAAGAGTAGGCTTGTTGGGCAGTCGAGCGATTAAAAGGTGTTATTTAATCACAAATTAAATGCACCTGAATTTGAGCTCAGACATTACCCCTCAAAGGATAATTTAAAGTCGGTCATTGTGTTAAAATGAGAAAAGCACTGAATAGACATTACAAAAAAAGTAGCCTTAGAAAGAAATATTTTGATTCATCATTTATAACACAAAAGGCTACAATTTTGCCATAACATTGTTTTATTGTTGTATTTTTACACAGACTATTCAGTGGCAGCATGAATGCATTTGCATTGCAATTACAATTGCATAAATGACGCTATGAGATTCATGGGATTTTAATAGGCATTAATGGGTTTTTATAAAAATTAGAATATTGAAATATGAAATGATCCTGATACTCATGAAATGATACTCTAATTGTAGGGCTGCCACGAACGACTATTTTTATTTTGATTAATCTATTGACTAATTTATCGATTAATCGATTAAACGATTAATTTCCCGCAAAAAAAAAATTTTCTACAATTTTACTTAAGAATATTTTATTAAACTATATTTTATTAAACCAAATGAAATCCAAATTTCTATGAAATCCTTTTTTTAAAGCAAAGTAAAGTGCATCCATCTCATAGTCCAAATCACTGAAATCAAAGTTCAGTATTATTCTAATTGTGAATCTAAAACTGCCAGTAGGTGGCAGCAAGTCGCTGTCTTAATGACTGAGTCATTCAGTCATTCATTCAACCAATTCATTCAAACCATTGATTTATTCAAAATGAAGCAAGTGACTGTGTTCATCAATGGGACACTGAATCATTGGCGCACTCAATTCATTCAAAAATGTGGATTCATGCATTTATTCTATAATTAACCGCATCAAATTAAAGCATTAAATCAACAGCCCTATCTTTTATAATAATGATAATGAGGTACCTGATTCTGGCTGTGTTTTTTTGTCTCCCACATGTACAATTGTGCTGCTGTAGGAACCTTGAGAAACTACACTGTCTGCTTTGCTGGCTAGGTCCAAAGGAGATAAAGGCCCTCCGACAACACGACCTGGGGCAGGACCTGGCGGAGGCTTTTCATTGGTCTTTATAGAGATTGAAGATGGTGCTTCCATACCTAGAGAATCTAAAAATACATTTAAAAAAAATTGCAAACAGGAATTGAAAGAAGCATCTTTTTTGGTATCTATAAAACATTGCCTTCCAAAAAAACCCCAAGAAAACAAAACTGCCATCAGTTTGCTGTAGACTGGCATCAGAGGCTTTCTTGTCCTCATCCGAATTTGAGGAGGTGGTGTTTGAGGAGAACTGATACTTCCGTTTTACTGTGTTTGGGACGTTACAGCTCTCCAAATATCTGTGAAATACACAATTCACGAATGCATACATATTCAAACAATACCATGCTTGTATCTGACAAAGGGCTGGACACTGAGTAGGGCTGTGCGATTAATCGAAATCGAATCGAAATCGCGATTTGAGACGTTGCGATTTGCTAATCGCAAAGCCTGCGATGTGGACGCGATATTACTCTGTTCCAGAGCATATGCACTGGGCAAGAGTGAGCGCACCTCCGTTCTCCCCAATCAGCACTGCTCTAGCCAACTGCGTAAACACCCACCATTAAAAAACAAAA
>NW_015660895.1:85729-91426 GCF_001515625.1 Sinocyclocheilus rhinocerous
AGCAAATTAAAACGAAAGAAAAACGTATGTAACATAAGCTTCGAAATGACAGACAATGAACAAAATAGGTAATTTGCAAGAGCTACGTCACAGCGCATATCAAAAGCTCCCTTATCGGTTCTATTTTGAGTACTAGAGAATAAAAGATACATTCTTAGATGTTTTTGTTAGTACGTGAACGTTATCTTACACATTTTATCTCCCCAACAGATTAATTTGAAATAAGTTTATAATGCATGTTGGCTATTCCCAATTCAGAAGAGCGCACACACAGCCTGTGTCTGTGAATGCTTCTCATACTCGCTCCTCTCTGCCTGGCTCCGTGTTTAAAACGAATGTAAATGAAGTCTAACTGCTTGCTAATTTCACTTGGATGAAATGAAACATTCAGCACATTTTCCACTTGTTCTTAAAATCCCAAATACTTCAAATGAATAAATCAGCCTATGAAACATATGTACTACTTTAATAATTGACTTAAGAAATACAGTTCTTTATTTGTAATCTGGCAGATGGCAACCAATAGAACAACAGTAATTCCTATTGGAATAATGCCCAAAACAAAAAGGAATTTTGTAATGGTTTAATGGAAACTATAAGAATTTCTGTGATGGTTTCTATTGTTTTTTTTCAGCAGGGTAATGATACTCATACTGTGCTGCACATTATTGACAATATTGAGCTGAAGCTTGACTTTGCAAATTTAAAATCGCGAAATCAAATCGCAATATCTGTCAAAAAAAATCGCAATTTGATATTTTCCCCCAAATCGCACAGCCCTAACACTGAGTGATTAACCCATTCACAATTTAAATAAAAGTTTTATTTTTCATGCTGCTAGCAACACACTGCAATGTTCATGGATTGACAACTGTAATTAAATTGAATTGAACTGCATTGAATGCAATAATTGACAGTGATAACCATGGCAATGGACAAGACAAAAAATCTGATAGTATATGTCAGAATAAATCTGTGCATTAAGTGTAAATGCAAACCAATACCCCTGCCACTTGTTCTATGTAATGTGTTTATTTGATTTTCTTTGTTTTTGCAACAACTACAAAAACTGAACTTTTTGTATAATTAACACATTGACACTATTATATGTAACGCTGACATACCCTGCTGTATTATACATTAGGGCTGGGCGATATGGGCCGATTTGCGATATACGGTGTATATATCTCTGTATTTTCGTTTTTGTATTTGGATTAAAAACAATCTGTATTTAATATATATATATTTCACTTACTGCCCAATATTGTCCAACAAAACAATACATATTAAAGGCTATGAAAACAAATAAAGTGAATGTAACCATGTGTAAGCCTTTATATTATGTGCAAAAATGGGTTAAAATCACATTTCATTCTAACATTGTAACACTGCAATCTAAAAACAAAAACAAGGCTTTTAAAGCGGAAGTTAAATTCACTAAACTAAAAATTAAAATAAATGAGAGTTGTGTTAGGTTATTTTGATTACCCCATTAGTCACTTTACAGTCAGTGCTATCATAAAAATAGGTTTACTTGTAAGTATACAATTTTAATTGTCACATTTATTGTCCAACTACAAATATTTCAGCGAAATGTATATTTTAGTCAGAATTATTGCACTCCTATTTAATTGAGCTCTGTCTGTTTGGCGCGCATGCGGCGCTCGTTCCATCAAGTCTGTGAAGTTTAGCTGAGAATCCCAAAGCAGAAGGTTCATGCACTTCTGACAGAAAAATTTAATTATTTCCAGGCTTTCTAACATTTACAGACGGAGAATATACCTGTGAAATGTAAGTTATGCATTCAGGAAGACACATCTCAAACACATTAAACAGCGCGAGTAGCCTAGTGTCTCTGTCAGCAGCACATACTGCCCTTCTGTCAGAGTATATGACGGGGCGAGCCGCTTAAACTAATATGCGAAACGAAACTATAAACTATGTCTTACGAGTTTTTAAAGGCCTTAATATGAAGCTCGTCACATGTTTAGAACAAATTGGATCATTGCACTTTCACCGCAGCAGCTCAGTCTGTGTCCTCCGCTATATTTTCAGATGTGCTCGTATCAAACTACTGTATATCGATATACAAGTGGTATTGCCTCATATCGAATCGCTTATAAAGAAAATATCGATATATCGATAATGGTCGATATACCGTTCGAGTCTTGTACCGGCAGGGATTGTAGGTGGGGGGAGTGAATGTACAGCGCTCTCTTCCACCTTCAATACCACGACTGAGGTGCCCTTGAGCAAGGCACCGAACCCCCAACTGCCCTCCGGGCGCCACAGCAAAAAAAATGGCTGCCCACTGCTCCGGGTGTTTGTTCACGGTGTGTGTGTGTGTTCACTGCTGTGTGTGTGCACTTTGGATGGGATAAATGCGGAGCACTAATTCCGAGTATGGGTCACCACTTTTATATACTCACTGTTTTTCTGTTCTGCTTTTGAAGAGGAGCCTTGCTGTTCCTGAGCTTTCATCATGTGAACCCCTTTACAAATCTCCTGAAATGACCTCTGAAAAACAAGTTTTTAGATGATGTGGTGTGGTTTGAGTACTGTTGTACTAAACAAAAAAATATGTTAAACATCAGTGCACAGGAAAACAGCATTCGGGAGAGAGAAAATAATCAGTTATATATTAATAATTTTGTCTTTGTTGAAGGGTTTTAGCACTTTCAAGTACCTAATAACACCCTACTGTAATAAACATGCTAAATGAAAAATTAGCATAAAGCAGAAAGGTTCTTACATAAAAAAAAAAACTATATAAAATATATACAACTATATACAAAAAACATATATATTTTGGAAATACTGTTATTGAGTGCAAGTTCTGGAATGTGTATGTGCATGCTGAGAAGGATAATTACCGGTTTGCTTTCGCTCTCTTCCTTTCTGGTATTTCCGTTGATCCTGCTCCCACTGTTTGCTGTGTTTGCATTTCCATTACTGTCACTAGAGGACGCTATGCTCAGCAGGTGCTCATGAGAACCATTGCTGCCATGACTGCCATAACCACTGGACCCCATACTGTGGACTGGCTACAAGACAGAAACTTACACAATCTATTCCATTGTTGAAAAAGACTTTAAACTGAAACTAGCAACTAGCTATGGCAACAGTCAGACACATCAACTACAAATTCCACATTATGCTACAGAGTGTTTGTGGAGAATGTGAGGCCATCTGTGGAACTTTAAACCTGATCAAATTTACACTGCTAAAAAATGCACTACTTTTACATCCTCCAGTCTGCATGTGTTTTTGTGTCTGCAAAATACGGAGATTTCACCTGTAGAAGCAGTCTGTGAACCTGTTCAGTAATTTCCTGTATATCTGAATCCATGATCTTTTCCTCTGTAAAAGCCGGAGCTGAAAACACATCCTCATTCATTGGACCCCTGCACGTAGACACAGAAACCATACATCAAAAAGGTTTATCACAAAAGAAAAATGTGTATTATATCTACCTTTATCTAAATTAAATCAAAAACCGTTAGGAATATATACAGAAGGTGAAAACTCACATGCGAACTTTGTGTCGTCCAATAACAAAGGACACCTTGCGGCTCCATGGGTTTACAAAGCTACACCAGCTTGTGTCTAGAGTAACATATTCTCCATTTCTCACACAGAATCGGATCGAGGAGTGATCAAATGGCTGCCCAACATACTGCAGAACTGTAGCAGAGAGGGAGACATTTAGGAAAGCAAGGACAATACTGGATGTGATTGGCTGAGGGTAGCATAATGCGAGTTATAGGTTTCAGTTTTAGTTTGTCTTTATTAGTAGTAGATAATGATACTCAACTTTACCTATTCTTGAAATTTACTTTATATTGAATTTGTGCTACACGACATGACAAAAATTGTGTAAAAAGGAGGATTCGTCTGAGTGTCAGGCACCCCCTGATGGAACACCAGGATTAGAACATTTTAACAAAATAAACACTTCTCATGAATTGTGTTTGTGTATGAATTTGTATCCTTACTTTTCCGGTGCACATCCAGCATTACAGGTCTGTCACTGGGATGCAGGTGTAACAGAAGAGGTGTCCCAATCAAGTCCTGAGGCAGAAATCCTAACAGAGGCACTGCCCTGCAAAGTATGCAAGTATTAATATGCTTTTAGATTATATTATTCAGTTTCAGTTTGTCTTTACTTCCCAAAATAAATTTGGTTGCAGCGTTTAGACAAAGCTGAGGGGATAAAAGATTGTCTAAGTAGATTTGTTCTAATAACAGATATATTCCAAACTGAATGCCAGAGGGAAAGGTTTGAAACTCCTGGTGCACTAGGTAGCTATTATCTGACATTATACTTAGGGCTTTTCACAACACCTGCCTTTGGTTTATCTTGGCCAAGCTTATCCGTTCCTTCTCATTTACATTTAGTCATTTAGCAGACGCTTTTATCTAAAAATGATGACATTTATTTTACTACCCTCATTTTCAAAACTTTCAAGAGTTCTTATCCTTGACATTTATGGTAGGATACCAATACAGCAAGGAAAAAGACTCAATTGATTCAATATAAGACTTGTAAAACATAAACAAACTTTAGTGCTTTATCCACATTAAATGACTCTTAAATTTGCTCAAATAGTGCACACTTTAATGTCCGGTTAGATGTTCAGTATTTGGAGAAAAAAAAAAAAAAAGTATTTTTAGTCTTTAAAATGCATCCTCACACCATCTTGCAAAGTCATCAACAAAGTTGTCAACCACAGACCAGAGTATTTTTTAGCCAAATTAAAATATGTAACGGCAAATTTCCATTTCCATTTAAACATTTAGCAGCAGACACTTATCCAAAGCAACTTACAAATGAGGACAAGAAGCTTAAAATAATTACTGCCTTATTGATGTAACCAAACAGTGTTTAATCAATCCTGTAGAGGATGATGCATAATACAGTATTTGCAGGTGACGACAACTAACCACAGTCTGGTATTTTCTTCAGTCATAGTTAACACTGCTCACAGACACAAACCTTTCATCAATATCTTGAAACACACAGTTTGGCGTGTGTGTTGTGGTGAAGATTCTCTTATCAGGTGGAATTCTTGGCGCTGCAAATTCGAAAAAAAAAAAATCAAAAGACAACCTAATTAGTTATCATAATAGCTTAAAAGCTAAACACTTGAGGGCAATAGCATCTGTGTGATTACCTTCATATCCAGAGTGAACTCTCTCAGCTAAAATGAGGCAGCAGAAATGTTCCTCAGAGAGCTCTGAATCTTGAACCTTCATTAAATATGGGGCCATCCTGAATGGATAGTACTGCAGATCTCCTTCCTTCTCTTTACCACCACTACACAAACAAACAAACAAAAAAGCACATTTTAAAGATAATTTCAAACCTAGTATTGCATCACCAGTTTGACTAACAGCATAGCCAGATAGCAAGATATTGTCGGCCCAGATCCGGCCCACATCTGGCACATGTGGGATGATGATCTGGCCCACATGTAGCGTAGAATGATGGCACTTGGGCGGACCGCTCCTGTTTGCCAGATCTGGGCCAAAAGCAGGCCATAGCAATGCCACATGTCAGCCAAGAGCAAAGAAATAAACAACACTGGACCTTATCTGAGCCACAAAATCTTCATATATTATTTATAGAGTCCTCTCAGCTTGTCTAAGCTTGTTAACAAGCAAAATCACTGAAGGAAAGAAGAGAACAGAAAAAAA
>NW_015660895.1:91606-99865 GCF_001515625.1 Sinocyclocheilus rhinocerous
TAAAGGCCTTAATATGAAGCTTGTCACATGTTTAGAACAAATTGGATTATGCACTTTCACCGCAGCAGCTCAGTCTGTGTCCTCCGCTATATTTTCAGATGTGCTCGTATCAAACTACTGTATATCGATATACAAGTGGTATTGCCTCATATCGAATCGCTTATAAAGAAAATATCGATATATCGATAATGGTTAGAGAGTCGGACTCGTAACCCAAGGTTGCGGGTTCGAGTCTTGTACCGGCAGGGATTGTAGGTGGGGGGAGTGAATGTACAGCGCTCTCTTCCACCTTCAATACCACGACTGAGGTGCCCTTGAGCAAGGCACCGAACCCCCAACTGCCCTCCGGGCGCCACAGCAAAAAAAATGGCTGCCCACTGCTCCGGGTGTTTGTTCACGGTGTGTGTGTGTGTTCACTGCTGTGTGTGTGCACTTTGGATGGGATAAATGCGGAGCACTAATTCCGAGTATGGGTCACCACTTTTATATACTCACTGTTTTTCTGTTCTGCTTTTGAAGAGGAGCCTTGCTGTTCCTGAGCTTTCATCATGTGAACCCCTTTACAAATCTCCTGAAATGACCTCTGAAAAACAAGTTTTTAGATGATGTGGTGTGGTTTGAGTACTGTTGTACTAAACAAAAAAATATGTTAAACATCAGTGCACAGGAAAACAGCATTCGGGAGAGAGAAAATAATCAGTTATATATTAATAATTTTGTCTTTGTTGAAGGGTTTTAGCACTTTCAAGTACCTAATAACACCCTACTGTAATAAACATGCTAAATGAAAAATTAGCATAAAGCAGAAAGGTTCTTACATAAAAAAAAAAACTATATAAAATATATACAACTATATACAAAAAACATATATATTTTGGAAATACTGTTATTGAGTGCAAGTTCTGGAATGTGTATGTGCATGCTGAGAAGGATAATTACCGGTTTGCTTTCGCTCTCTTCCTTTCTGGTATTTCCGTTGATCCTGCTCCCACTGTTTGCTGTGTTTGCATTTCCATTACTGTCACTAGAGGACGCTATGCTCAGCAGGTGCTCATGAGAACCATTGCTGCCATGACTGCCATAACCACTGGACCCCATACTGTGGACTGGCTACAAGACAGAAACTTACACAATCTATTCCATTGTTGAAAAAGACTTTAAACTGAAACTAGCAACTAGCTATGGCAACAGTCAGACACATCAACTACAAATTCCACATTATGCTACAGAGTGTTTGTGGAGAATGTGAGGCCATCTGTGGAACTTTAAACCTGATCAAATTTACACTGCTAAAAAATGCACTACTTTTACATCCTCCAGTCTGCATGTGTTTTTGTGTCTGCAAAATACGGAGATTTCACCTGTAGAAGCAGTCTGTGAACCTGTTCAGTAATTTCCTGTATATCTGAATCCATGATCTTTTCCTCTGTAAAAGCCGGAGCTGAAAACACATCCTCATTCATTGGACCCCTGCACGTAGACACAGAAACCATACATCAAAAAGGTTTATCACAAAAGAAAAATGTGTATTATATCTACCTTTATCTAAATTAAATCAAAAACCGTTAGGAATATATACAGAAGGTGAAAACTCACATGCGAACTTTGTGTCGTCCAATAACAAAGGACACCTTGCGGCTCCATGGGTTTACAAAGCTACACCAGCTTGTGTCTAGAGTAACATATTCTCCATTTCTCACACAGAATCGGATCGAGGAGTGATCAAATGGCTGCCCAACATACTGCAGAACTGTAGCAGAGAGGGAGACATTTAGGAAAGCAAGGACAATACTGGATGTGATTGGCTGAGGGTAGCATAATGCGAGTTATAGGTTTCAGTTTTAGTTTGTCTTTATTAGTAGTAGATAATGATACTCAACTTTACCTATTCTTGAAATTTACTTTATATTGAATTTGTGCTACACGACATGACAAAAATTGTGTAAAAAGGAGGATTCGTCTGAGTGTCAGGCACCCCCTGATGGAACACCAGGATTAGAACATTTTAACAAAATAAACACTTCTCATGAATTGTGTTTGTGTATGAATTTGTATCCTTACTTTTCCGGTGCACATCCAGCATTACAGGTCTGTCACTGGGATGCAGGTGTAACAGAAGAGGTGTCCCAATCAAGTCCTGAGGCAGAAATCCTAACAGAGGCACTGCCCTGCAAAGTATGCAAGTATTAATATGCTTTTAGATTATATTATTCAGTTTCAGTTTGTCTTTACTTCCCAAAATAAATTTGGTTGCAGCGTTTAGACAAAGCTGAGGGGATAAAAGATTGTCTAAGTAGATTTGTTCTAATAACAGATATATTCCAAACTGAATGCCAGAGGGAAAGGTTTGAAACTCCTGGTGCACTAGGTAGCTATTATCTGACATTATACTTAGGGCTTTTCACAACACCTGCCTTTGGTTTATCTTGGCCAAGCTTATCCGTTCCTTCTCATTTACATTTAGTCATTTAGCAGACGCTTTTATCTAAAAATGATGACATTTATTTTACTACCCTCATTTTCAAAACTTTCAAGAGTTCTTATCCTTGACATTTATGGTAGGATACCAATACAGCAAGGAAAAAGACTCAATTGATTCAATATAAGACTTGTAAAACATAAACAAACTTTAGTGCTTTATCCACATTAAATGACTCTTAAATTTGCTCAAATAGTGCACACTTTAATGTCCGGTTAGATGTTCAGTATTTGGAGAAAAAAAAAAAAAAAGTATTTTTAGTCTTTAAAATGCATCCTCACACCATCTTGCAAAGTCATCAACAAAGTTGTCAACCACAGACCAGAGTATTTTTTAGCCAAATTAAAATATGTAACGGCAAATTTCCATTTCCATTTAAACATTTAGCAGCAGACACTTATCCAAAGCAACTTACAAATGAGGACAAGAAGCTTAAAATAATTACTGCCTTATTGATGTAACCAAACAGTGTTTAATCAATCCTGTAGAGGATGATGCATAATACAGTATTTGCAGGTGACGACAACTAACCACAGTCTGGTATTTTCTTCAGTCATAGTTAACACTGCTCACAGACACAAACCTTTCATCAATATCTTGAAACACACAGTTTGGCGTGTGTGTTGTGGTGAAGATTCTCTTATCAGGTGGAATTCTTGGCGCTGCAAATTCGAAAAAAAAAAAATCAAAAGACAACCTAATTAGTTATCATAATAGCTTAAAAGCTAAACACTTGAGGGCAATAGCATCTGTGTGATTACCTTCATATCCAGAGTGAACTCTCTCAGCTAAAATGAGGCAGCAGAAATGTTCCTCAGAGAGCTCTGAATCTTGAACCTTCATTAAATATGGGGCCATCCTGAATGGATAGTACTGCAGATCTCCTTCCTTCTCTTTACCACCACTACACAAACAAACAAACAAAAAAGCACATTTTAAAGATAATTTCAAACCTAGTATTGCATCACCAGTTTGACTAACAGCATAGCCAGATAGCAAGATATTGTCGGCCCAGATCCGGCCCACATCTGGCACATGTGGGATGATGATCTGGCCCACATGTAGCGTAGAATGATGGCACTTGGGCGGACCGCTCCTGTTTGCCAGATCTGGGCCAAAAGCAGGCCATAGCAATGCCACATGTCAGCCAAGAGCAAAGAAATAAACAACACTGGACCTTATCTGAGCCACAAAATCTTCATATATTATTTATAGAGTCCTCTCAGCTTGTCTAAGCTTGTTAACAAGCAAAATCACTGAAGGAAAGAAGAGAACAGAAAAAAAAAAAGAGACAAACAGAAACTCAAGAACTACAACTGACTTAAGCCACAGTCTTAGATGAATTCAGCTGAAGATAAAAGACATTAAATCTCTGAAGAGCTCAGCAGAGGAGGATTAAACAAATCCACAAACAGCATTACCAGCTTCACTTATTACTAATCAGAATTACTTTATTTCTGTTAGAGGTCTACAGAAGTTCTTATTGAGAATTAACAGGGGTTGAAATCTAACGTTTGTTTCATTTGAAGTCACCATATTGGTGATTAGTATTTCCATTAGTTGGGCTTTTTAACTCTTATAACAGTTAGTTTGTTTTCGCTGGCTGTTGTGACGGTGTGTTTATCAAACACATTTGTAGTAGCAAATAAAGACAAAATGAGATTAGGTGATGATAGTCAGTTGTTGATGATTCATCATCATAATGAAATAGCCTGATTCACTAATGTCATTTGACAAATGATTGTGTTGTACCAATAATGCATTTGCTGTATAAAACTGCAGTGTGAGACCCGGTCCACACAAACGTGGTTCTTTTTAAAACCGCAGCTTTTTCTACGCGGTTAGGCCGTTCGTCCACACGCAAATGCAGCACCAGTTCACAGAAACCGAACATTTTTGAAAACGCCTGCCAGGGTGAAGATGTTCAAAAACTCCGGTTGCAGTGTTCTCGTGTAGACAGCGAAACCGGAGTTTTTGGCTTGTGACATCTGAGCCTGTGCTGTTATCTCCGCCTACTGGAGACTTTTTCAGGCTTCTGATTGGCCAACATGGCTTTACGGTTGAGATTATATTGCCACCTGTTGGTTTGGCATGCTCTTGACAGTGCTTCATAGCATGCGTTTGCGTTTTCATGTGGACGGAGATTTTTTTTTAAACGGAAGAAGGAAAAACTAAATTTATAAAAATACCCATGTACGTGTGGACATGGCCTAAGATCAACAGTATTGCAGAACCAGTTAAAAGATTTTTTTTTTTAAAAAGCACAAAAATTAGACTCCAATAACGCACAAAGTCATCATAAATCAACACATGAACCTCAACAATGGTGACAATAAAAATTGTAATGTTGCCATGCATGATGGGTACCATATTACAAAACTCCCAGCATGCATCACAGCATGAATAAATTATGCAGCTGAATTGTCCTATTATTTTCTTTAATTCTAACTTTGGCTCATGCATTTATTTTGTATTGTTTTTGCTGTGTCTTTTAGTAGCTTTTTGTGATGTCCAGAATTGATCCGATTAGCTGAATATTTTGTCACCATTGTTGAGATTCATATGCTGATTGCGGATATCTGTTTGTGTCAGTGCTGTTTACCTTTTATTATATCTTCAAACTGATGTTGCAACTCACATTGCAGTAACACAGGGTTTGTAATGTAAAATCATTAAATTACACAACTTCAAGACTCAAATTGATTTCAGTGAATCAGACCATTACACATTAATTGTGAAACCATCAATAGCAAACTATCATGTACTGCAAATGTGTCAAACACACTGTCACAGCAGCGAAAAAAGACAAATGATTAATAATAAGAGTTAAGAGCCCAACTAATGGAAACTCCAATCACTATTATGGTGACTTGAAATGAAATGAAACAAACATTAGATTTAAACCCCTGTTAATTCTCAACAAGAACTTCTGTAGACCTCTAACAGAAATAAAGTCAATCTGATTAGTAATAAGTGAAGCTGGTAATGCTGTTTGTGGAGTTGTTTAATCCTCCTCTGCCGAGATCTTCAGAGATTTAATGTCTATTATCTTCAGTTGATTTCATCTGAGGCTGTGGCTTCAGTCAGTTGTTGTTGTTGTGTTTCTGTCCGTCTCTTTTTTTTTTTTTGTTCTCTTCTTTCCCTCAGTGATTTTGCTTGTTGTCAAGCTGAGAGGACTCTATAAATAATATATGAAGATTTTGGGGCTCAGATAAGGTCCAGTGTGGTTCATTTATTTGCTCTTGGCTGACATGTGGCATTGCTATGGCCCAGATCTGGCAAATAGGAGCAGTTCATTTGTGCCATCAAGTGCCATCATTCTACGCTGCATGTGGGCCAGATCATCATTCCACATGTGCCAGATGTGGGCCGGATCGGGGCCGACAATATGTTGCTATCTGGGTAACGACTTGAACTGCTAATGAACTTAGCCCAATTAAATATGAATCATTTGATTGACATGTAAACAACAACAGTTTTTTCACATGACATTTAGGGGCTCCAGATATCCAGTTGACTAGTTATTAAGTACTTAAAAGAAAACCAAAAAAATCTTTAAAAGATTTGAAAGTCAAGACAGAAGTAACATACTAGCCAGTCAATCATACTGAAATGTTATTGTCCAACTAGAGTGTACAATATGCATCAGACAGTCAACAGCCAGTGACTATTTCAAACCTACCACACTATGCCTATGCATGTAAGATAGCAACAAAATAAATGGCAGTGTGAAATGATACTATTGCACTTACAGTTATGAACAGTTAACATACATTTGTGGCCGGATCGGGGCCGACAATATGTTGCTATCTGGGTAACGACTTGAACTGCTAATGAACTTAGCCCAATTAAATATGAATCATTTGATTGACATGTAAACAACAACAGTTTTTTCACATGACATTTAGGGGCTCCAGATATCCAGTTGACTAGTTATTAAGTACTTAAAAGAAAACCAAAAAAATCTTTAAAAGATTTGAAAGTCAAGACAGAAGTAACATACTAGCCAGTCAATCATACTGAAATGTTATTGTCCAACTAGAGTGTACAATATGCATCAGACAGTCAACAGCCAGTGACTATTTCAAACCTACCACACTATGCCTATGCATGTAAGATAGCAACAAAATAAATGGCAGTGTGAAATGATACTATTGCACTTACAGTTATGAACAGTTAACATACATTTGTGTAATAGTAACATAAATTTGTAGGGATGCACCGAATGTTCGGCAACCGAAATTATTAATAAGCGAAATGACCAAATAAATTGTACCGAACAATGACGTTACGCTATCAAATAGCAACCAGCGTAAAGTGAGTGCACTCGCGCACTCTTTATAATGTAACAAACATGTCAGCAGTGTGGAAGCACTGAGAAAGATGCAAAAATCATTACAACCGACAGCGAGAGACTGTTTAGTACTGCTTCGCATGTCTTCGATAAGAGGAAGGGGTGATTGTTGCTGGTTTACTGTATGATGATTGAAATCGCGAAATGGCCTTAAACAATTAGTAAATAAACTGCAGAACGTTATGTTTTCTAATACACACAAATCTGCTGTCAACAAAAAGAAGCATTGAGGTCTTCCTGCGCGTTTTCGCCAAAATAAAAGTTGACAAAAAGCAAGAACTCCAACATTCATACATTTTTAGTATTGTAATTTCACTCTTATGTAAAATAAGATAAAAAGTAAGACAATAATAATGATAATAATTACAACAGCTCTGTTAATACATTTATTATAACATACACACATAGTGTTCAAATTGGGATCTGTAATATTTTCTAATGTTTTAAAAGAAGTCTCTTCTGCTCAACAGCATGCCTGATTCAAGAAGGGGGTCTGATCGCCAAAAAAATATTATTTTAGTAACTTATTAATTTTAAGTTAAATTGTGCTTTGTTGGTATAATGTCTGCTAGAATGTTAAAAAATGTTTAGTGTTAAATATTTTTTAAATTGTTGTTTTGTAATTGATTTTTTTATTTTATTTTTAAAAACAAGACAAAACAGTAAAAAGCACATTTTGCCTATTTAACTTGTGCATTGGTGAAAAAAATGGTCAAAATACATGGTGGAAAAAAACTTGAAAAACCGTGTTCGGTATTCGGCCTTCAGCCCACTGTTTCATTTTTGTTAGGTTTTGGCTTCGCCCAAGAATTTTCATTTCGGTGCATCCCTATAAATTTGTATAATAGTGCTTGATTCAAGTCTGTCTGACCTGATTCGACAGAAGAAGGATTTCTCCTGCATGAACTCAGTCGATGATGACTCTGAAAAACAGCGAAAGAGATGAATGTGACCAAAATGAATGCAAGATGTAGAGAGATTAGTAGAGTAAATAAATGAGGAAACCTCCCTCAACCTGTTTCCCCATAAACAAAACCGTAATAATCACTTTAATGTAGCTTGCGCTCACTGTTGTACACTGGAAGCAGTTCTGGGCGGATGACGTATGAGGTCAGCGCTGCGCTGCGCATGCGCCGCTCAGAAGTGACGCATGCGGAAATGCAGCGGAGAGATCAAAACAAAACAACAGTCACTAATTAGAAGTACAAAACAAGGATTTGTAAAGAAATAAATATAACTTTATTTAACTACAACCACGAGTGCCATCTGTTATTGTCTTGTTTATCTAAAAGTGCACTTTTCCTTGTTTTAAATCTTGCCAAAAAGCCATGTGTTGACTGTTGACTGTGAAACAGTAGACTTTAATTATATGCATTTATGGTGTAATTACTAAATTTCCGTGTCAATCCATGTTAATTTTTACCGC
>NW_015660895.1:100362-100695 GCF_001515625.1 Sinocyclocheilus rhinocerous
ATTTTATGACGATTTTGATTAATCGCACAGCCCTACTGTTAACAAACGTTGGCTTTCACGAGACTTACTGGCGCATGCGCAGCGCTGACCTCATACGTCATCAGCCCTTCCGTGTACAACAGTGAGCACATGCTACATTAAAGTGATTATTATGTTTTGAATATGGATATTTATCTTACAAAAGCGCATCGATTCGCTACAGAAGGCCTTTGTTCACCCCCCCGGAGCCGTGTGAGACACTTTTTTTTTATGGATGGGGGCTTTTTTTTTAACTTGTTTTGGACTGAAGCATGCAACCCCCGCTGATGGCCATTAAACAGCTTGAAAGATCAA
>NW_015660895.1:100905-102941 GCF_001515625.1 Sinocyclocheilus rhinocerous
ACTTGTTTTGGACTGAAGCATGCAACACCCGCTGAGTGCCATGAAACAGCTTGAAAGATCAAAGACAATTTTGAATATAACTCCGACTGGATTCGTCTGAAAGAAGAAAGTCATATACACCTAGGATGACTTGAGGGTAAGTAATTTATGGGCTAATTTTCATTTTTGGGTGAACTAACCCTTTAAGGATTTAAGAAGAAAACTATTGTTGGACTTTCCACAGGAATTACTATTAATTTTGCTGTTGCTTTATGCAGTAGTCAAGTAAATGTACATAATATGTATTTATATTATGTGCTTGTTTTTATTTTTTGTATTTAATTATAACAAAGTATTGTGTAGTTAGCAGGTTAGTAAGTTATATATATATTCAAATCTGACCAAGTAACAGTACTGGTATAGGATTAGTATTGGCCATTATACAGCATTTCAGGTATCAGAATTGGATTTGTAAAGGAAAAAATAAGTATTGGTGCACCCCTAAAAATAGGCATATTTCTGAATGGGAGTATGCGAGTAGTTGACAATATGTTTGAATAAATCCATTCAGTGCACTGTGCATTGGTAGACTGACCTGTTCCGGTGCACATGCTCCAAGATGGAAGTCTGTATGGTGTTGTAAAACTGTAGAACACACTGACATCACGAGGTGTCAGAAACTCCACAAACTTTCTGTCTTTGAACTCATCTTTTCTGCAGTTCAAGATCCCTGCAGCCTGTTCCGAAATGTACACGATCTTTCCTGTGATCAAGGACACCGCAACTGCAAAAATATCCTGCAGACACAAAAACACCAAACATTTTTAGACATTGCCTTCATGTTCCTAAGTCATATTAATGAGGCCAGGAACTGAGCTGTGTCCAGGTCTAGCTCCAGTCCAGCAAGTCCATCTTATATAACCGATACACACACATATATGTATATGTATGTGTGTGTATATACAATTGCAATCAAAATTATTCTCAACCTCCTTTACATGCAAGACACTCTTTTGCCGTGAACAACATTTTTTGAATTTTTATTAATACACATTTGTGTGATTCTAATGACTTAAAGGTGATGAAAAAAATAAAAAAATAAAAAAATTAACTGGCTTTAAACATTCATGTACAAAATTTTTTTTTATTCTCTATAATCTCCAATAAACATTGCCTCTAAGTGCTTAAAAGCTTCTGAGACCTCTTTATGCAATCCTGACCTATTCCTTGCTTGAAAAAGCTTCCAGATCGCTGATAATTTGATAATAGTCATTCACATTACTGATCATTATTTTCATGTTGCAACTAAATACCACTAAATATTTTTTATGATATTTAAATCAAGAGACTGCACTCAAGAACATTCTAGGACCAATCTCTAAAAGCTTCAGTAGATTTGGATGTATGCTTTGGGATTATTGCCCTGCTGGAAAGTACAATGATCATTATAGAGCTTCCAAAGGCTTAATTATGTTTTAACTAGGGCTGTTGAACATGTTAATTTAATTCATTAGTTTTGGGGGGAAAAAAAGTGTTCAAATTATTAGCGCATTCAAAACACCCGCCCCACCCCAAATCTACATAGGTCATCTTACATTTCATACAGTTGATTGGTGATGAACATGATGCAGGACAACAACTCACTGTGTAATGTAGTCTACAGAATCAATTATATGCCCGTTGAGGCAAAAAATGCTCCTGTATGAGTTTTGAGTAAATCTTATATTTATATCATATGATATAGATATAGTTAAGCAATATCACACAAACACCGAGTACAATATCACACGGGTGCTGTTTTTGTCCCGACTTCCGAATAGCATGAGTGCAAATGTGATACTGCTTTTATGCAAGTTCAATAAATAATAAGTTAAAGTCGGCATGAAACGGAAGTTGTGATTGTCTTTTCTTCTCTACTGTGACGTATATCCGAGTGAAACGGAATCTGAAATGAGAGGGCGGGACTTGATTTCGTCCTTCGGAAATTGATTGGATCGTTGGAAGCTGGGGCGTTGCAAACAAAATGGAGCAGATCTGAATGCCAGTTTGCAGTTAGT
>NW_015660895.1:104197-116065 GCF_001515625.1 Sinocyclocheilus rhinocerous
CGGCATCTGAAATGAGAGGGCGGGACTTGATTTCGTCCTTCGGGAATTGATTGGATCGTTGGAAGTTGGGGCATTGCTAACAAAATGGAGGCAGATCCGAATGCCAGTTTGCAGTTAGTTGTGGGGGGATTTCTCTCCACTGGATTCACAGCCGATACCTAAGCATGAATAAATGTTTTATTTATTAAGGATGACGACGACGATCAACGGCACAAAACATGACCAAACAGCGCGCGCGACAAAGAGAGAGACTGCCTGAATGACTGAGCGCGTCCTCCATCAGGTTAAGTCATATTCATGAAAAAAATTAGTTTGCGATGTCCTAAGAGTAATGTTGTCGTAATATCCTAAAATCTTTTCAATGTTTAGGGGTAATATACTCCCTCATGACTGGTGTCAGTGCTATAAAGTGAAGCATCAGCTTCAGCTTTTCCCCTTGTCGTTTATCCCAGCGTTTACCCCTCACGTCACTAGCTCCGCCCTTGCGCCATAGCTCGTGACCGTTAGAGAAGAGGAGTCGTTTTGAGGGGGAGGGGAGTTTAACGTTTTTGATTAAAGATTAAGAGGGCACATGAATTTAAAAAAAAAGAATGAAGTGCACGGATAAATTATTTATAATAAACACTACAGTATTCCATAAAAAAATAAGAATTTTCTATTTTGATTTCATGGTGACTTTAATATTGTTATATTTTACACACTATACTGTCTGATTTTGATAAATTTTGCCTAGGAAAACCTAGGGTTACCTATAAAACCACAGCAGAACTGTTGTCCAATCAACAAATACAAGTGTTTCATTCTGAATGAATCTGCGATTTGAACAAATCGGGAGAACCAATAATTCAATGGCCCATTCATAAAGAGAGCCATTTACTTAATTCCTGAATGAATCAGCCATTTGAACAAATCAAATGAAAGAATAACTGAAGACATTTACAGCCACCTATTGGTTATCAATGGTAATAAAAATATTTTGGTTACCATTGACATCCACTGCATGAACAAAAAAATATGTTCCGTATTACAAAAAAATCGTATAACTCGAAAATATTACGGGGGGGACAATAAAATAATTTTTATTGTGTGGTCATTTGTGTTACACCTCATGTATACATTATTTTCTGATAATTCAACGGCCTGTTGTCAATTATTCCTTACATATAATTATACACATACACCGTAGTAATCTACAGTTACCACACTTCAAAACATTATTCAGATGTTGCATTTCAAAACATTTGTCAGGTTTTTTTTTTTTTCCTTTTTCTTTAAAACTTCCTAAAAAAGTGCACTGATGTATGTCATAGATTAATCTGGGATCTGGGTTTGGCATATGCAGTGCATCCCATGTGGTCTACGTCTACTGTATATAAAATGTTTATTGTGTTTTAACTGATTTTAAAAAATGACATACTTGACTTATTCAGATATATGTTTGCAGAGAGTTTCTGGGCACACTGTAAGTTTAAGGCAGTTTAGGCTGTGTTTGTATGTTCTACTTACAGCATTTTTGAGGGTATATTCTAAGGTAATACTGTTGATTTCTTCAATAGTATATGAGGACACGTCCAGACCTGAGGGCTGACTGTCATTGATCATAAGCATCTGATAGTACTCTTCATTGGCTGCAAAAGCAAAGAAAAACATGCAAGGCTTACACAAAATTAATATACAAAAATATAGCATAAATTGTGTTTGTGGTTGTCTGACCTTTGACTTGTTTGACGCAGCGCAGTGCATATCTGAGTGTGTGAAGTGTGCTTGCCCGGCCCTTGCTGCGTTTGTCATGAGGGAGGTGATATTTCAGCTCTTTTAAGGTCTTAAAAAGCTCCTTCTGAGACTTAGCCTTTGCTGACTGTTCACTACTGCAAAAACAACACACATACAAAGTGACACTAGTATTTATCCTATTGTACCTACTGTATTTCTTAAAAGGGGTCACTGCATGTTTTACAATGTAAAACATTCTTGAACTTACTGAATTAACACTCACTCACTAGTTCAAAAAGAGGAGCTGATTGACTTCTTTATTAAGTGATACAACTGTATTATAGCTATTTAAGGCCTGTGGTTTTGTTACCTGCAGCCGCTGGTTGATGGGTTGTCTTGCTCTGAACTGACCAAGCTGAATGCATTGTTGCTACTGGGAGGTGAAAGACTTTGAGAGTTTGAGCTACAGAGGAAAAATAAGAGGTGAATAGAACAACAAATATAAGTAAAACACACATAAATGACTGAAGAATTTCTAACAAGAGGCGTTATCATCAAGACCTTACATAATGCTTTATTTTATATTAGGCTGCCTGTGTTGGCAGGGTCTAATATAGTGCTTATTAATGCTTTTTCAAGAAATGCAAAAGTTTAATTTCAGTAGAACTAAAATATTTTTTTTAATTCCTGTAAATGTTAGTACCGGTATTAAAAGTCTTAAATTGTTTGCAAAGTCAGCCTTCTAAGCCAAAGGGTCTAAAATAGGTTTTTATCACAAATATTATATATTTTGTTGTTTTGATAACAAACATGATGAACTGAATTTTGCCTAGAGGCCAGCATACCAGCCAGAAAGGACCAAGGATGCTACTCTGTACTCAAACTGATTATTCCCTTGATGCCTAGTGTGATTATTATGCTTCAAAAGACTTTATTAAATAAATACTGTGCATATGTTACAGAATCACATATCAGTATCTAATTTGTTATGTGGACTTTATTGATGACTCTTGTCGAATACAAACATAGGAACTTGAAACTCAGGGCTTCACTCACTTTGGTTTAAGTGGATGCATGATAATAATAATACAATTTTATTTTGTTTTATATTAAATTATTATTATTAGGGGCCAAGCACTGAAAGTGTATAGACACTCACTGTATCTGTTAGTGCTCTTTTTCTTCTGGTTGAGTATATGGCAGCTCATAGACTTGTATGATAAAAAGTTATGAAATCGGGCAAACAGATAGAGGACAGCCTCAACATTAACCACAGACAATTTGGAGACTATCTCAAAGCTGATAGTGCTACTAACTGTCCAAAGTTGCACTCACGTTTATGCTAATAACTTTTGAACCATTTTGATTTTCATTAAAATCGAATCATATCATCTTTAGACAATGCCAATACAAAGTTATGTAATTAAAGTTAATTAGTCAAACCACTCTCATATAACATGTGAACGAATGACTAAAGAGAATGCCAAAATGGATTTGAGGTTATATTGCTGCAATGCTTTAGCGTATTCAAACCAAACTTGGTGTGTTATGATAACCATAACCTGAAGGAACCTGCACAGTCTCAGCACAGTACCACCTAGTGGTCAGGACATATGAAAAATGGCTTTTTTGTTTATAACTTCTGAATGGTTTGGTCAAAACACATGAGACAGTCCCTTTAGATTCAGTGCTGCATACAGAGTCAAATGGTACCCAATCTCTCCATGTTGCCTGCTGGCCATTTAGAATTTAGACATAAAGATCGCTATATTTTACAAACACATTAGTGTATCATTACATATCTGTATATGTCACTATAAGCTGAAGGTACTGAAAAAGTTTTGAGTAATATAACGAAATTTTAAAAAAGGCCAATAGCTTCTCAGTATTTTTGCCTACTGGTCTTAATAGATTCATTGAGTCTTATCTAGAACAATGATACCAAATATGCCATAGTCAGATGAACTTCCTGTCTACCATTTGGAATTTCTTACACCTTTCACATCAATTTTGTCACAGCATCACCTATTTGTCAAAACTAAGTGATAATCAATTAAAACAACAAGTGATTGTATTTATGATTTTTCAACAATTTTGCTTAAAATCATCAACAGATGTCTTTAATTACTTTTTTTTTTTCAGTTGGCCTGATGTTCCCTGCCATACAGAACTTGGTTAGTTCCTCATTTTTGCCTATGCTGCGCTTGGCCCTTTAATTGCTGCTTACAGCTGTTTAGTTCTCACTTTTATTATTAAGCAATAACACACAAGCAAGCATGCTGTTGTTCTGAATATATCTGGCCACAGCAGCATCATACCATAGGTAATAAATAGGGCTGTCGATTTAACACATTAATTTGATGCAATTATGGAAAAAATAACATTAAAATTACTAATGCATTTAACACAACACATCAACCATTGCATGCAGTTGCTGATGAACATGATGCTGGACAATGACTGACTAGAATGCAATCATATGCCCCCAAAATTCAAGACACGAGGGCAAAAAGGGTCCCTTGAATTGGTTTTTGTCTTATATTTGTCTTATATAAATATTATATAGTTTAGCAATATCACTCGAACAAGAGTGCTGTTTTTTCCTCAAATATCTGTTATGCAATGTATATATATTGCAATGTGATATTGACTGTTGTTCATAGCAATGCTGCATATCAGATTGATCATCCAGGTAACTTAAACTGGTATTACTTTCATGTCCCTCATTTCACACCACAGACTCGCACACTCAATTAATAAAAATGCAACTGGTACCATCTTGCATCTCAACAATCAATTGTATTATGTTACACGTTGATACACGTCTTGTATCTCCTCACCTCTTGTTACTCCCTGATGATGCCATGATTGCAGAATCTTTTCCGTTTCCACTGGAACTCCCCACAGACTCATTTCCATGTGATTCAGTACTGTGGGACTCGTTACCGTGAGATTCTGTGCCACTTCCACTAGAGCCACTTCCGCCCATCTCCATGTCCTCATGCATCTGTGTTTGAGGCCTCGGAGAAGTGGGTGGGTCGTGACTGCTGTCACTCCCCTCAGAGGCCACGCCCATGTGGTGCAGGTGAGACATGGAGCCACACGGGGACTCAGACTCGCCCCTGTACAGGTAGGGCTTTGGCTCTGTCTCACCTGACATGGACAAGGTCAAGCTTTACATTTCAGGTCAAAGGTCCTCTGACCCAATTACTTGTTGAAGCTGTGAAAACAAATGGTAAGATAAGGTAAATGCATTAATGTTTTTTTCCCCCCAAATAAATTATATTTATTGAGTCAGTGCGAGTCAATGACAGGGTGTTAATTTTTTGTCCAGATCTATGAATTTATTAAAAAATACATAAAAAATGCAATTCATGCATACAATGACTTCAATATGCTTATTTTATGATAAGCACGTTTTTAATTTCTCAGTTAAAATTAATGCCACGGTGATACAGACCCTCATAACTGTAGTAATTAATGTAGTGCTGCTAGAAAGTTATTCCAAAATTATTTAGTCCTTTAGTCACAATGCCTTTAATTTTCATGCTTTAGTGTAAGTCATTTGTTCAGTCTGTAGTTTTCATACAAGTGATAAAGATATTGTGAAAGATACGATGGAATTTATAAGATCTTTTAAACATTTTCCCTTAGTTTTTATAATTACATAATGAGACCATTTTTAAATTAATTTTCATATTCTCTGAAATCTTAAAAAGTTATTTTTTTATATTTGTAAATGTAGTTTTTTAGGAGTTTTTTCAGAATGCATTTGGACCATTTCTGAGTCTTTAATGAAAAAAATAAATATGTTTAAAATTCAAAAGCATCAATTTCTCAGTCCCCACTAGCTACCTAATTGTCGGGTCTCGGGTCTGATCACCTGTTCCTTGCTGTCTCTGCGTGTGTGTTGTTGTGCGTGGCTTGTTTTGACAGCTCGCCACGTGCGCACTTGTCAGCATGATTGTTTCCCCGCCCTCCTTTGTTTCTCTGCTCGCCTCTTGTTTCACACCAGGTTCTTATCATCTCATTAGCTTCTCCTTATAGCTCCTCGTGTTTCTGTCTTTTGTCACATCGTTGAGAGTTATTCCCTGGTTCTGACTGTCATTGTTGGTATCACTCACCAGTCCTGTCTTGTCTCGTTCAGGCTCCAGTGCTCGTAGATTCCAGTTTATTTTCCCGCACCTCTCTGTGCGTTCAGAAACCCGTGGGCTCCCTCCGGCATCCGCCTTCCCTGGGACTCTGCGGCCTCGTTGTTGGGCTGCTCAGCCTCTCGCTCGGATTAGCGAGCTGCCCCGCCGGCTTCGTCTCCACTGCCGCTGTTGCGGCTCTGTTCCTTGCTGTCTCTGCGTGTGTGTTGTTGTGCGTGGCTTGTTTTGACAGCTCGCCACGTGCGCACTTGTCAGCATGATTGTTTCCCCGCCCTCCTTTGTTTCTCTGCTCGCCTCTTGTTTCACACCAGGTTCTTATCATCTCATTAGCTTCTCCTTATAGCTCCTCGTGTTTCTGTCTTTTGTCACATCGTTGAGAGTTATTCCCTGGTTCTGACTGTCATTGTTGGTATCACTCACCAGTCCTGTCTTGATGGATTCAGCAGGATCGGATCCGCTTCGTTCTGCTCTTGTGCAACAGGGAGTTTTACTGGGGCTAAATGCCCAAGTCGCTGAGCTCCTCACGCGCGTCGATGATCTTCAGTGGGAGGCGCCTTTTCGACTCTCTTTCCAGGGAGGTTCGCACACTGGCCACGCCCTTCTGGATTCGGGGGCTGAGGGGAATTTCCTGGATTCTGCCTCTGCTCACAAGTGGAACATTTCGACCATTCCCCTGGTCAAGCCCATTACGGCGTGGTCATTATCGGGCAATCCCCTCACTACCATCACTCACGTCATGGTGATATATCTCTGTACAATAAAGCCTTTGTTGATCCTGTACAATAAAGCCTCTGTTGATCCCGCACCTGAATCCAGCCTATTCCCTGACACCTAATACTATGAGAGATTTTTAAAATGATGATTATTATTATTATTCATTGCTATATAGAAACCATAGATTGCTGGTCAAGCATCCATGATATTATACAACAATCGAAAGTCACATGGGAAATGCACATACCTGACTCACACAGATTAATGTTTCTGATAGTTGCTGGAAATAGTCCAGTTTCACCAACTAAATTACAAAATAGCATTTTTCAGGGCAGTCACTACAAATTTATTTCAATGAATACATATATTAAACCCTAAACAAACATGTAACTTAATTTCATATTTTTAGGTGTGCTGCTGAAGAAATAAAACATAATACATAATAAACAAACCTCCATTGATATAGTTCCAGTCAATCAAAACCTATAGGGCCGACAAAAAAACAAGCCTGCAGTTACATATTTTGTCCGTGACTATTGTTGACGTTATTTTGAGGTGCATATTTGTACTTTTTGCCATGGTAACGTAAGACGTTCCATGTGAAAACAGTTTATTGCATGAGCTGGTCTTTGTCTTTCAGAGAGCTTGCAATAGGCAACATGTACTGAAGAATTACATTTAAAACTATTCATATCAGTATCATTTAAATACATTTGTTTTATTTTCAGCCCAAACCCCCACCCAGTCCGCCTTTCTACACTCACACACGTTGACCTGCAATGCACTGCACGGTACACTGACACAGTTATGTAAAAAGTCGTGCTACCACCGACAAAATTCGTTTTATGAACTTCTTAATTGACATACAGGTTGTAACAAGGAAAAACCGCATATACTCTTGTATTTATAATGTAGTATAATCATTACAACTCTATGAAAATATAGGAATACTATACAAAATGGAACGATAAGAAAATTTCGGCGCATGCGCGGTACGCGACAGGTTATGCAAAAATTTGTATTTAAACCAACAGTGAAAAAATGAGGAGTTCTAATGTCACAAACCAGCAAGAGCACGCTTGATTCCCGATCCAGGTCTTTGGTGATATCAGTGTTGTCCCGGCTTACTTTTGTCACAGCGAGGCACGTATGAATCCTGACATACTGTACAATACTTCACCGGTCCTTATTACTGATCACTGAAAGCAGTGGCTCACGGTCTGACCCGAGCGGCAACCTCCCGCTCTCTCTCGTGAAGCCAACAAGGAAGTGACTTAAACTGTAATTCATCAACTGGCCGCTAGAGGCTGGCTGCAAAAGGGAGTCAACCCCATAGACTCCCCATGTAAATATTAAGCCTTAAAATTCTGCATAATTAGGGCGTGGCCACTTGAGTGACAGGTGGATTGCCGCTGCTGTCTCTATCAGCCGCTGAACTTGGCAGTCGAATTATAATTATGACTCGTCAAAATACAATTGTTCCTACATTAAATTATATTTATGGATAGTCAAAACAAACTTTTAAATGCTAAAACGGCTTGCGATAGTTTATATAAATCGTGAAGGCGCCGCTCGTGGAATCCCATGCTGACGCTATGATCTCGGAAATAGCCGTATAAAGTTCAAAATGACGGTAACGTTGCTACGTTATATAAAGACAACATAGAATTGCTCGATATCTAAGTACTTCTACACCCCGCTGCATGCTTCATTTTTATACAGTGGTAATAACTACAAAACTACGTTCGTTTTATGTTGCGTTCTTTATTAGACATAACTTTTTGATTAACCTGATTTGGATTTTTATGGTACCGTGTACTGATGCACATGTCTACCGTTACGCGATTTCGTAGTTTAGGCTTACTTACGTTCACTATTATAACAGCACAGGGGTCACACCCACTGACCCACACATACACAAGCATTGCTGTGTCCCATCTTTGACAGAATGAAATGCAAACATCCGATTATGGATTATTGTGGATGATTGCCTAACCATATCAAGGAACTGTGTGAGAGGATTTGGTTGCAGACAGTGACGTGCATAGACTTCAGCAGGGACAGACGAATATAGTGACAGTGAAAATTAAAACATCAAAAGAATTAGTATAAAAAGTTTGGTACGCGTTTCAACTTTAAGTTGACTCATTTCTCATTCCTCACTCATAAAACGCTCATCTCCACCCTAATTCATCTCTCACCTCATCACTTTCTAATTTATTGGAACGGTCACTTCCTATCAACACCATTTGGTCTATTGTAATACTAAGAAAAACTTGTTATTATCCATTCTAGCTATTTTCAGTTATTAATATTCAGGACTGTAATAGCCAAATGACAGTGGATCATTAGGATGAACATCCTTTCTTTAGGATTCTGTAAAAATATAAATATATTAATAATATATAATGATGTGTGATAAATTAGATAATGCATCTAAAGATGATTCAAACTGCTCCAGACGGACCATCCCTGCCAACAAGTGACTACAACTTTCTAGTTTACAATATGCTTTAAAAACCATCATACTTATAAAGTATGATGTGATAAAGCTGTTTCAATGAGTCACTGGACTAAGGCCTTGTTTCACTTTAAAGATAAATGCCCTATCATTGCTAATTTTTCCTCCATCTCTCGTCACATTTACGTTATTGCTATCAGCAATTCAAATAGAACATAGCCTCAGAGGGCCCTTCTCATAATGCCCAGTAAGATTCAGTGAGTTCATTCAGTTTACTCTCCTCGTGCTGAATACTGTTTTGGTGAATACTATGAAAGGTCTGCAGCTTGTTTAAAGTGCATAGCCCAGGGATTTCAAACCCAGCTCCTGGAGGGCCACAGTCCTAAAGTTTAGCTCTAACCTGCTTCAACACACGTACCTTTAGTTTTCAAGTAATCCTGAAGACCTCGATTAGCTGGTTAAGGTGGGTTTGTTCTCCAAGACGAGGATTGTATACTGTACACTAATGATGGGCGCGTTCGAAACACTGCTTCACGAAGCTTCGAAACATTTGCGAATCTTTTGTTTCGAATCAGTGTTTCGAAGCGCGTAATATCAAACCGGCCAGGTCACGTGATTTTAGCAAACGAAGCTTCGTTAAGTCACACCGTTTCGAAACTCCGATGGTTCACCACTAGGGGTGTTGATCTCAAAGTGAACCCATGAACCACTTCTGGTTGCCCAGTTAATCATGTGACATGAAATCACAAGAAATTTTACGATAAAAATAAAGAATTCAGGGCCAGATGTTGTGGGTTAAACAAAAGATAACTTCCCTTTAACACAGATGGCTATATAGTTTTAAAAAATGTGTAAAAACATGCAGTAGGCCTACTTTCAACCTAAAAATCACATCATACATTAAAAATTACAAAATGAGCTTACGATAGAATTAAAACCACCTCCTTCTCCTGACTGATAACACTACTTTTGCCTGCTGGTTTTTATTGACAGATCTAATGAAAACAATTAATTAAATAATTACATAAATCAATTAATTCATTAAATAATTAATTTAGTTCATTGTGTGTTAAAGGGGTCATATGATGCTTTTTTAAAGATCATTATTTTGTGTATTTGGTGTAACAGATTATACTTAAATAAAACACATAAAACAAGCACCAATATTTAATAGTATTTAAGTGTTTATTATTTATTTAAAAAAAATGGTATTTCTAAAAAAACATTTCCGTTTGTTTTGTAAGTTTGGTCTGAGTTTTCGATGCTTTTACAACGTTTTCACCAGCAGGTGTGGTTGTTTCAAGTGTTTCGAAACATCGAATCATTTTAATAAGCCTTTTCACAAAAATCGGAAATTACATCAGCGCAGGGTAAAGTTAGTTCCGTTACAGGTCTGCGCCTATTATATCCGTATGCCCTTTTCTCAAATAATGCTCCTTACCTTTTCCGTTTTGTCTGTTTTCCAAGTTGTTGTTATATAATCTACAAAGAAATAACATTTTACTTGTAACTTATGGCCACTCAGACCGCTGACTCGAGATAATGCGCTCAACATAGCGCCGGATGGTTTCTCTCCATCTCCGGCAAAGTGCCTTTTTAAATAGTCTTTGATCTCCGGTACATTTCAGCGTATTAACTCAATTTACTCAGTAATTTCCCTCGAATCACCACATCATAAATTACTTAAATGACAACATGTATGACCAGAGGCACATTTTTCCAAGAATACAGTACAAGAATACAATACAGAATGAGGCCGGTTGAAGCATATTAAACTCAACAACTTAATTAGCCTTTTTCACAAAAATCGGAAATTACGTCAGCGCAGGGTAAATCTAGTTCCATTACAGGTCTGCGCCTATTATATTAGTAAGCTATGCCCTTTTCTCAAATAATGCTTCTTACCTTTTCTGTTTTGTCCGTTTTCCAAGTTGTTACTGTAGTGGATTTTTCTTGGGTGCGGCCAATGAAGTTGAGAAGCAGAGTTCCAGATGTCAAAAAATAAGACTTTATTGTCACATCAACAAAGCCGAGATAACGGTAACCGCATCTGAAGTCTTTGTCTGTCAGCTCATCTGTTTTATACCTTTTTCTCTCACCAAAGTTGGTAGTTCCGGTTTTTGTTATTGGTTATGCCTATCTGGTTTGCCACAATGACTAAATCTTGAGCACTGACTGTCCCAGGTCAAGGACATTATGGGCATTAAAACGCACTTGTGCTCATGTGCTCAGACATGTCTATCAGTAGAATTTGCTAGATCAGCCATTTTGGCCATTGTTATTACTGGTGGAATGTGCTAGATCAACCATTTTAAGTATCAAATTTGGCTACTTGTTCCTGTGTAAACTTCTAGAAATGACCCAGAGTATATTGGGTTATTTAAGGTAACTTGGTACAATCCAATGGAAACCACCAGTATCACACAGCGCAAAGCAGCCAACACAGTTAATCATTCAGCCAAAACATTCAATGTTTCAATGTTTACAACGCTTTGACGCACATACAAATATTTTTTACAACATATAATGGACAAACAAAGACTAACAGTCTAACTCTACTTAGTCTGCAGACACCTGATTCAGCCGCCCTTCCCTCATAAGCACCTCTCAAAGCCACGCCCCACTTTCTCTGGACTGCTCTTTGATTCCTGGACTTACTCACTTTGGGAAGTCTCTGAACAGGTTTTTTAGTGCCCCTTCTGGCACAGTGCACATCTTATATACACTACTTATATACAGAAGCTCTGTGTCCCTTGACACTGTGTACACAAAAACTTAATACTCTGATCAAAGCAACCCCTCCCTCATAAGCACCCCTCAAGGCCACGC
>NW_015660895.1:116078-136741 GCF_001515625.1 Sinocyclocheilus rhinocerous
GGCCCTGTCTCAGGTTACCATCACAGGTGTGACCCTAGTCAACCACACAAACAGTCTTATTTCCAATTTAAGCAAAATATTGCCTACCTCGTTTATTTCCGGGCGCGCCCCTTTTAGAGATCTGTTTGTATAGCCGTCCAGGTACCCCACCCACGATGGCCCTCGCAGACGTTGGACCCCAAGCCAATCCTGTTCGTGACGCCAATCTGTAGTGGATTTTTCTTGGGTGCGGCCAATGAAGTTGAGAAGCAGAGTTCCAGATGTCAAAAAATAAGACTTTATTGTCACATCAACAAAGCCGAGATAACGGTAACCGCATCTGAAGTCTTTGTCTGTCAGCTCATCTGTTTTATACCTTATGTGCTCAGACATGTCTATCAGTAGAATTTGCTAGATCAGCGATTTTGGCCATTGTTATTACTGGTGGAATGTGCTAGATCAACCATTTTAAGTATCAAATTTGGCTACTTGTTCCTGTGTAAACTTCTAGAAATGACCCAGAGTATATTGGGTCATTTAAGGTAACTTGGTACAATCCAATGGAAACCACCAGTATTGCCCAATGGCCAAATATCAAGTAAGAGCAAGATCACCTCATTGAGTAAATAGCATAATATAATAAAATTACACAATATTATATAATCTACAAAGAAATAACATTTTACTTGTTTGTCACTCTTATGCCACTCAGACTGCTGACTCGTGAGATAATACGCAGATAATAGGCCTATGCTCAACATAGTGCTGGATGTTTCTGAGAAGCAGAGTTCCAGATGTCAAAATAAGACTTTATTGTCACAGCAACAAAGCCGAGATAACGGTAACCGCATCTGAAGTCTTTGTCTGTCAGCTCATCTGTTTTATACCTTTTTCTCTCACCAAAGTTGGTAGTTCCGGTTTTTGTTATTGGTTATGCCTATCTGGTTTGCCACAATGACTAAATCTTGAGCACTGACTGTCCCAGGTCAAGGACATTATGGGCATTAAAACGCACTTGTGCTCATGTGCTCAGACATGTCTATCAGTAGAATTTGCTAGATCAGCCATTTTGGCCATTGTTATTACTGGTGGAATGTGCTAGATCAACCATTTTAAGTATCAAATTTGGCTACTTGTTCCTGTGTAAACTTCTAGAAATGACCCAGAGTATATTGGGTCATTTAAGGTAACTTGGTACAATCCAATGGCAACCACCAGTATTGCCCAATGGCCAAATATCAAGTAAGAGCAAGATCACCTCATTGAGTAAATAGCATAATATAATAAAATTACACAATATTATATAATCTACAAAGAAATAACATTTTACTTGTTTGTCACTCTTATGCCACTCAGACTGCTGACTCGTGAGATAATACGCAGATAATAGGCCTATGCTCAACATAGTGCTGGATGTTTCTCCGACATCCCTTTTTGTATGGTCTTTGATCTCCGGTACATTTGAGCGTATCTCAGTTTACTCAGTCATTTCCCTCGAATCACCACATCATGATAAATTACTTGAAAATGACAACATTTATGCACATTTTTTCCAAGAATACATTAAACAATTCTAACTGAGTCCGGTTGAAGCATATTAAACTCAACACAACAACGTAATCCCGATAGAATAGGAATAAAGTCATGAATCCGAGTCATCTCTTGTTTAATATGTAGCCTACTTCCCAGGGCACATTATACAACGTAGCCTACGTTTAAGCCATCACGTTAATAATGCAAAGGAGAGCATGCAGAAAATACAATATTACTTTAATAATAATAATAGCGGGAAAAAAAATCACGTGGAGAGTCATAATGCACAGCCAGCACCAAACAGACAGAAAGGCAAAACTAAGTGAATTATAACTGTCACCATTTAGAATTAAACAAACTTGTATTTGTGATTACCCGAGCTGACGCAAAAAGTTAATTGTGAAATGTTTGCACTTTGTAGAGTAAAGTATCGGCAGTTCAAGCATTTTCATAATCTCTCTGTTGTCACAGGAAAAACATTTACCCTGCAAGTGCCAATCCGAAAGCCATAAACACGGAAGTGTGAAAAAGGCTAATTGGTTCAATTGATTCAATGCTTCGAAAAGTTTCGTTTCTCCCATCACTACTGTATGCCAGTGGTTCTTATCTCCAGTCCAGGGTAGCCAATGGTCTTCACATTTTCTATTGCTTTGCTCGAAACCGTACCCTCATTCACTATTAACTCAATTCCTGGTGTGCCACAGCAATGCACAGTTTTGCTCCAACCCTAATCAGTCACACCTGATCCAGCTAATCAAGGTCTTCAGGATCACTAGAAACTTCCAAGTAGGTGTGAGTTGGCGCTGGTTGGAACTAAACTCTGCAGAGCTGTGGCCCTCTGGGAATTGAGTTTGAGACCACTGCCCTACACCAGTGGTTCTCAAACCTGTCCTGGAGGACCCCCAGCCCTGCACATTTTTTATGTCTCCCTTATCTAACACACCTGATTCAACTCATCAGCTCGTTAGTAGAGACTGCAAGACATGAATTGGTGTGTCTGATAAGAGAAACATACAAAATGTGCAGGGCTAGGGGTCCTCCAGGACAGGTTTGAGAACCCCTGCCCTACACTAATGTACTAGGGAGTGAATGAAAACGAGTGAGCAAATTCAGACACAGTGCAGCAGAAGGGCTGCTGCTTTTGCACAGTTTGTGCTGTTTAATAATCATTTGAAACCTTGGCAAACTGGCTGCTCCAGTAGTTAAGAAAATACTTATATTGAACTCTGTCGTGGAAACTAGAATGTATAAACCTTAATTAAACAATTTAATAATCAATTAAAAAGAAATGTATACCTGTATAATACTGTATTATGCCAAACCCACATTGGACCAGCGGTTTGGAAAATAGATAAATGGATGATTCAGCTGCAGGCGCCATCTTCTGGCGAGATTTGGGAATTTATTCAGCACGAACCTCACAGTGCATTAGGGGTATTCTCTAGCCGAGTGTACACTCGTTATTGCAGTGCATTACGTGATTGATTGAGTGCACTTGATAATGTCCACTATGGTTTTGGACCCCACTACATATGGCTGTCCTCTCAAAATGTGCCCTATTTAAGGGTATAGGGGGCAATTTTGGACACAGCCTCTGTCTCTCATATCTGAAACAGTCAGTTCAGTCCATGGAGCCGAGAACCACCGCTGTATACAGTACAGTGTATATAAAAAGTATTCAAATCTTTTTCGTGTTTTGTTGTTTTACAGCAATAATCAGGGTTTAATTTAGGTAAAGCTTCAGAGGATGTAAGGGTATTTTTCACGAGGATCATGAACTGTGGACATGACTGATAAAAAAAAAAATGGAGACTTATAAAATTGTTCTTTATATATTTATATAAATATTTTTAATTAAACTCACAAAAATGACATTTCTAATCTCACATGTTGAACAAAAGATATTTTTTTCACACTTTTGTGCAGGTCTGTGTAAATAAATGTATTAACGGGTAGTTGCATAAATAGTAGATATATTGGTTGGTCTGTACCTAGAACAGCTCAGTTCACTCAAAAATCATATGCTGTCTATAAATTGATGGGGTCCAAAAGTTTCAAAAAGGACTGGTTGCATAAAAATAATCCTTAACTGCAGTGATTTAATCCAAGTGTCTTTTATTTTGGACCAAACTCTAAAATGGTTTTGAACTTTTTTCAATAATTTATTTTTTTCTAAATCAAATTGAAATTATAAAGGAGAGTTCAATGAAAACAACTTTAATAGTATTTCCATAAAATGGGCAAGACAGAGCAAAGCCTGTATTAAAAGTTTCAGTGAAATCAAAGGTCATCAGTGTAACATACAGCAGCATGAGCGCACACACTCTCAAAATAGGTTTACAGTTGCACTTTTACATTTGCATATTGCACCAAGGCATATAGCATAAGGAGTAGGGCCAATGGACATTCAAATATAACCTGTTCTAGTGTAAAATGAAATTTATTTTATAGGCACAAATCTTACTCTCTCATATACCATAACAGCACAGGAAATGAACGCATAATTCTCTGGAATGTTGGTCCTAGAATCTTTGCATTGCTCTTAATAATCTCATTATATCACAGTACAGACTTTCTTCCCATTCACACATATAGATATTCAGTGTAAAAATAACATGCTCAGTGCATCAATGCATCCCTAGTCACACAGCCAAAAAGAGAAGCAGCACTAGAGACAGCATGTTATGTGTAGTAAAAAAAAAAACATTGATAATTACTCTCTGTGCTTTACAATATAGGCATTAATAATCAGTAATTACTACTGCCTGAGCTGTCAGTAGACAGTAGCTGTCATGACCGTTAGACCTCCCCTTTTTGGTCCTCTGAGTCTTTTGTGCAGATATTCTGAGTAAACAGGCGGTTGAAATTGTGAGTTTTGATATGCAGGCATATAGTAAAGCCCATATAAATTTGTGAATTACTCTTAAAATAACAGGCACCAAAAATGAGCAATTTTCATGGTCTAAACCACTAAACAACGGGTTTGGCTACAATGCTGTGCTTACGTATATATGCGGGATTTTTTATTTTTATGGCTAGCACCAAAGAACAAACTACATGAGCTTTTCTCAACACAGAGAGGAAAGGAAGGTCCTTCATCTACACAGAGTTTGTTCAAAGTGATCCTCATTGAATATCTGTGTGTGAAGACATCCCTTTTTTTTTTTTTATTACAGCCATTTCTGCTATATATAAAGTAGTACTGTGGTATATAGGAACAGTGCTTTACTATTACAACATTTAAAACTCATCAAATATTTATACCTATAACATGATTCCAGTGTTTTTAAGACTAATCCTCATAATAAAGTAGTCTGGCACATACAGTTAAAAAAAGTTTCTTGTGCAGTGAGGCACATGTTTACCTTTTGGTATGATAAGATGCACTTTCTCTAAGCTTGTGCTTTGATTTGTCCATTTTCAAAAGTCTGAGTCCCAACATGTTAACATGGTTGTACAATAAATATCTTCTTTCTGGATGGCCAAAACTTGCGTTGTTGCGCCATGTTTTAGGGACTCCTGTTTTTCTCTAGAAGGGTGTGCTGGAGTTACTTATTGTTTGACATTTCAGTGGAGGAAGAAAAAGCTGAAATTTTCTCTTTTGTTACCTTGTATAAGGCAATTATATCCGATGTCAAGTCAGGGTTTTCTATGGTTCTCCTGTGGTCAGAGGCAGTTTGATATTCAACAGAATAAAGAAAGCGTAGAAGCTTACAAGTTTTTCGTTTATTCCTGCAGACTCCAGTCTTTTGAAGATCACTTAGATCCATGCGATTTGGCCATCGATTTCAAAAGATCATAAATAAGTTGTATATCACTGTTTTTCTGCACTTAATAGTGCTTTATGGTGAACCCTGACTTCAGTTTGGAGCCTGATGTTGTGTTTCCCTCGGTTTATGAAGGGTGAGCCACAATGTGGGCCATCCAGTTGACTTTGGTGGTCCAACTCTCTCGCAGAGCTTCATCAAACTTCTGCCGGAACTGTTTGAGGGCCTCCTCATCAGTTTTACCTAATGCCAGAGAGTCCTGGTAGACATAAACATACGGCTGATGTCATTATGTATATGCAATTATTTTATTTAATTTAATTTTCTAAACCACCACATTTAACACAGCTATGCATTAACCTAAATTGATGTTATAATGGTTTCATTATGTTCTCTGTCCCTTTTTTGCAGGACACTAACTCAAAAACATAAACAAATAGAGACATTATGACAGGTATATAAACAAAGGTTCAGATCAACATAGTAGCATATTATATATAACTGACAGGGCAATTTTAAGTATTTACGGGAATCGGGCATAAGTTTTTTTTTTTTTTTTACAAAGAAAATTGCTTCTTTGCCTCCACCTCTCTTCTCCACCCCCTTTTCTTTCCACTCTCTTCTCCCTCCCAACCTCCCTGCCAGCAAAGGTGGAGACAGTAAGAGAGAAGATGATAATAATAACAATGTCTTTAAAGGTGGAAGTGAGAGAAAATTAAAAGAGGAGAAAAATTAATATTTCAATGAATACATAAAGACAAGATGGTATGGTAGTAATATGAGCAATAATGTATTTATGATTAACGGAATTTACTGAGGTACATTAAGCACTGCAATGTTTTTTCACATACACATGCATACAGTATATGAGGCATGAATAAGCTTGCAGTGAACTTGCAATAAGCTTGCAATAAATGCATTTGTCTTGAGTGCAAGTTGCTAGTCCCATTTTAAATATCTTGTGTTGTGTAAAATGTGTTCTATGTAAGATTTTATACTGGATCAGTTGTATGTTTGTATTAGTAGTTATGTTGAATGTATTTCTGTAGAGTAGTTTTCAGAATTTCTGATCTGTGGTGATGAAATTAAAGTGCACTGATTACTAATGTTTTTGATGGGTTCTAATTAAAAGTGGTTGTTCTATGGTCCAATCTTTAATTGTTTCTTTGATTTGATTTAACTGAATTTTGATTTGTAAGTAATAGTAATCATAAACTATAGTAAATAGTATTGTTCATTAATAACTGAGATAGCTAAGATTAGTAAGTAGTGATTTGTTGATAATTAAGTCAGGGTCTTTTAAAGTGTTTTCAGGCGTATTGAAGGATTAATATTTTTCCCAATAAAATCTGCACTAACTGCCCTATTTAATCAGGTAAACCATTTCTTTGGTGGCTGCACTGGAGTCATGTAAATAAATAATTAATAATATAGACAAAGTACACATTTTAACTTGCAATACAGCATATGATGGAGAGATATTTGTGCATTCAACAAATTAAATCATCTTGTGTCATATTTCTTACAGCAGAATGAAATAGGTAGAAAGGTTAGATCTAATCAATGTGTAAATGCAAGTATCATTTCCCATATAGTATACAGAATATACTAAAAAATAAAGACTGAAAATATAAGCTTTCTTTAGATGCAGCATCTAATACAAGTGTAATTGATTTCAACATGCAATGAATGCAACATAAAATCCCTAAGACATATATATATTTTTATTTTCCGATGAACATGCAAAGATAATTTTTAAATGCTTGAGATAGCTGTTTACTTTACAGAAATGATGGTACTTTCTGGTCATCTTCAAACTTGACCATGTTGCCTACAAATATAGTAAAGTTGACCATCAATATACAGTTTGTGTACAGTATGGGCTACTCTCTTTTTTTGCATATTAAAAATTTGCTGTTAATTTACTCAACCTCAGGCCAGTTCCAGCTGTTGTGGTTTTTGCCAAGAAAAGATTTTCAGTGAACTGCTTAAATTTCTGTTCCTCATATGACCTGGACATATATGTTTAGATTATTTTAATGGTGCTTTTTCAGTCATTTTGGAGCTTGACAGCCCCATTACTTTTTATTTACCATTTCATGGAACAGAATAGGAAGAAGAAGAAACGTCATATGGGTTCACTTAATCTCAGAATGAACAAAATTACAATTCTCATTTTCATGTTGCACTGGACATGTCTTTACCTTTAAATACTGGATATCTTTGACAGAAGTAAGCTCTGGCAGGCCTGCTGTGAGCATCAGAGCAAAGAGTGTGATGAACAGATTTCCATTCTTTCTCAGAATCAGATACGCCTCCTCACAGTATTGCCTAAAACTACACACATATACAAAGCACTGTTAAATTAGCATCCTATATCATTAGAAATGATGTACAAATTGTGCATTAAGAGTGAGTGAGATAATATGAAACACACAAAGTCAGTTTTTCACTAACTTTCCAAATTTCTCGGTGTTGCCTGTTTTTCCCTGTTGAATCACGTGGATGAAGTCATGTGTGAGGATGAAAGGAACACGTTCACGCTTGATCCCAAACTTGGACTTAAAGTTTCCTAGGATATGGCCGAAGTCTATGTGGAAGAGCTGAATTGCACACACACATTAAATAAATAATAAATATCAATACGATAATTATCCTTTTAATCTAAAAATAATCAAATTTCATTTAAACTATTTTAATCAACAGAAAACCACGAAAGATTAAGTAAGAGTAAGAGTGCCATTTTCAAGCAGCATATATCTTCTGGGAAAAATTACATTCACGTGGCTTCAAGTATAGAATGGTTTTCCAACTTACCTGCCCTGTACTGCGAACCATGATGTTGTCACTATGCCGATCACCAATGCCCAAGACGTAGGTGGCAACACAATAACCAGCACACGACAGAGTGAACTCCTCAATGGCTTTGTCCAAAGCATCTCTGTCAACACATCACATCACAAATTAGTTTCGACTCAAACAGCAACTATACAGGTGCATCTCAATAAATTAGAATGTCGTGGAAAAGTTCATTTCAGTAATTCAACTCAAATTGTGAAACTCGTGTATTAAATAAATTCAATGCACACAGACTGAAGTAGTTTAAGTCTTTGGTTCTTTTAATTGTGATGATTTTGGCTCACATTTAACAAAAACCCACCAATTCACTCTCAACAAATTAGAATACTTCATAAGACCAATAAAAAAAAAAATTTTTAGTGAATTGTTGGCCTTCTGGAAAGGATGTTCATTTACTGTACATGTACTCAACTTCTTCGGTAGGGGCTCCTTTTGCTCTAATTACTGCCTCAATTCGGCGTGGAATGGAGGTGATCAGTTTGTGGCACTACTGAGGTGGTATGGAAGCCCAGGTTTATTTGACAGTGGCCTTCAGCTCATCTGCATTTTTTGGTCTCTTGTTTCTCATTTTCCTCTTGACAATACCCCATAGATTCTCTATGGGGTTCAGGTCTGGTGAGTTTGCTGGCCAGTCAAGCACACCAACACCATGGTCATTTAACCAACTTTTGGTGCTTTTGGCAGTGTGGGCAGGTGCCAAATCCTGCTAGAAAATGAAATCAGCATCTTCAAAAAGCTGGCCAGCAGAAGGAAGCATGAAGTGCTCCAAAATGTCTTGGTAAACGGGTGCAGTGACGTTGGTTTTCAAAAAACACAATGGACCAACACCAGCAGATGGCATTGCACCCCAAATCATCACAGACTGTGGAAACTTAACACTGGACTTCAAGCAACTTGGGCTATGAGCTTCTCCACCCTTCCTCCAGACTCTAGGACCTTGGTTTCCAAATGAAATACAAAACTTGCTCTCATCTGAAAAGAGGACTTTGGACCACTGGGCAACAGTCCAGTTCTTCTCCTTAGCCCAGGTAAGACGCCTCTGACTTTGTCTGTGGTTCAGGAGTGGCTTAACAAGAGGAATACGACAACTGTGGCCAAATTCCTTGACACGTCTGTGTTTGGTGGCTCTTGATGCCTTGACCCCAGCCTCAGTTCATTCCTTGTGAAGTTCACTCAAATTCTTGAATCGATTTTGCTTGACAATCCTCATAAGGCTGCGGTTCTCTCGGTTGGTTGTGCATCTTTTTCTTCCACACTTTTTCCTTCCACTCAACTTTCTGTTAACATGCTTGGATACAGCACTCTGTGAACAGCCAGCTTCTTTGGCAATTAATGTTTGTGGCTTACCCTCCTTGTGGAGGGTGTCAATGATTGTCTTCTGGATAACTGTCAGATCAGCAGTCTTCCCCCTGATTGTGTAGCCTAGTGAACCAAACTGAGAGATCATTTTGAAGGCTCAGGAAACCTTTGCAGGTGTTTTGAGTTGATTAGCTGATTGGCATGTCACCATGTTCTAATTTGTTGAGATAGTGAATTGGTGGGTTTTTGTTAAATGTGAGCCAAAATCATCACAATTAAAAGAACCAAAGACTTAAACTACTTCAGTCTGTGTGCATTGAATTTATTTAATACACAAGTTTCACAATTTGAGTTGAATTACTGAAATAAATGAACTTTTCCACGACATTCTAATTTATTGAGATGCACCTGTATTTAATAAGAACATGACTACTGTCACTTCTAATATAAAAGTTAATATGGCCAAGAACTGCTAGGATGCTAGAGCTAGATAAGATTATTTTGCAACATCAAGCTTTACCATTCAAAACAAATTATCTTTAGTAATACTGAAATTCACAATAAGAGATGGCAACCACATGAAGGCTGCTAATCAAAAGATTCAGAGGTCATTATTGTTAAAAAATGATTGCTTTCCATTACAACTTGCATGCATATTTACAATGTTATGATGGCAAATTAAACACAAAATTGTAAAAAAGTTTTACACAATATTTACTCAATTCACAAATATATTGAAAAACAGGTAACTAATGTAATCAAATAATCAAAAACTGTTCATGTGACACATCATCGTCTACTACATGTCCAACTCACCCAGAGTTCTTGTCTTTAAGCCAGTTCAGTAGAGCATCTTTATTGAAGGCAGCAGCGGCGGCCATGTTGCTGCTTGTTTTTTGGATGTTCGCAATGGTATCAGCTGATGACACAACCTCAATCAGACCAGAGCGATCTCCTGTCGCCAAGCAACCATAAGGCACAATTCTACAAGACATTTATGAAAAAAAGAAGAAAAAAAAAATATATATACAATTTGAAAAAACATTGCGTAAAAAGATCTGATGCAGTGTGCACATTAGGGCTGCACAATAAATCGAAATGGAATCGAGATCACGATTCGACAGAAGCTACGATTGTCATGCGTATCTTTCAGTGAATTTTTTAACAAAATGCGCATGACAATCGCATTCGATTAATCGTGAATGTAATTCCGCAAATGGACACTTCATTAATTTTCACAATTTATTTTAATATTGAGAGCCGTAATAGATTTTGTTCAATTGTGCAGGGGCATTTTTTGCTCCTTTATTTTGAATTTGTCTGGCATTTTTTGTTCAGTTTGGTGGCATTTTTGCTAATTATTTTCCAACTCTGCACATCATATATGTGGCATTGTTTCTAATGTCAACAGGCATTCAAGTACAATAATTTAATTGTTAGGTTTATAAATGTAATGCAAAGACATCTGTAGTATGCTTCCAAATCTACTTTCAATGATTGAGGACAACATATTCTGAATATTAAGTGTGAAGTAATGGAAACGGGGCATCACAACTCAAACATATTTTGATTGCATATCCAAAAGCATATTCAATTAAACAATGTTCAGTGGAGAAGAAAATGTTGAACATGAGTGTCTCTTCTCAAATTACTTAACATTTCCCTTCTTAACCACATGTAAATCTAATTCACTCAACACTCGCACACTTACAAATAGAAACATAAGGATCAACAGAATATACACAGATTCTTAGACAGACAGACAGACAGACACACACTTTACCTGAGGTCCAAGTTAGCCTCCTTCCATAGCAGATCCATCAACCTTAAGATCTGTAAAGTCAACATGTCCTGCCGCAGGTCTGAGAAAGGCAGACATTAAAAAGTTTATTTAATCTAATCTTGTGACAGTGTTTTGTCTTTGCCTATTATCTGAGCCATCTGTCTCTCACCATCTCCATTTTTGAAGATGATGCCCACTGTGTCTCCTCCCAACAGCTTGTTGTTGTAAACAATCCACAGAGGTTTCATTTTAGAGTCCATGTACTTACACCTCTCCACACTGGCAGAGAAATAGGAAAGTTAGAGGTAAAGTTCTTCTTACTGTTGTATGCAGTGTTTTGTCTGAAATTTCTGCAACAATTTAATAACATTAATTATCAACATAAAAATGTTTGTCTATAAAATTTTCCATCAAAATATAACAACACGCTCAGTCCATTCATTTTCAGTAACAAAAGTGATTCATCCTACAACGTTCCATAAAGAGAAAAGCAATAAAAAAAAGTTTAATCTCTTCCATGTGAAATCAAGTGTGCTCCTGGAGGGCCATCTTGCAAAGTTTAGCTCCAAACTTAACAGAATACAACAGACCAAGCTAACCGGTCTCATGTCTGAATATGCCTACTATACTATGTGAAGAGCAGTACGTGAAATCAGTAGTATGTCCAAATTTACAGTATTCATAACAGTATTCCGGATTAGCATTAATATTCAACAATGTTTGTCTATATAATCTTCCATCAAATTATAACTGACTGGGTCTTTAAAACCACTTTCATTTTCAGCTGACGTCACTAACCCCAATTATTTCTTAACTCCTCCCCCCAACCACCTGCCATACAGAGACAACCTTTTCTAACCTGATTATTATGGAAGTATAAAGGCCTTTGCATATTTACTTTTTTATTAAAGTTATTTTATTAATATTTAATTTTTATTAATTATGAAAATAAACAATTCCTCCACCAACTGATATAGTTCATTAATCTTATTTATGATGTTCAGTGTACTAGTTTGAAAACACTGTATGCATAAAACAACACACACACACACACACAGATCTTACTGTACTCCAGCGAGCAATATGTTGGGGTTGAGAGGTGATTGCAGGTCGGAAAGTGTCTCGATGAATCCCGTCTGTCTAAGGCAAGTCATCATGGCCTCTTTAAGATGAGCTTGTTTTGTCTTAGTTTTTATGGTGCCCAATTTAATCAGCTCACTTACAGCTTTCAGCTTATTGAGAGCTTCAACCTTCAAAATAATTACAAAAACACCATAATGTTAAGTTCCACATAAAAACAATCACATAAAAAATAAAAAAAAATACCAAGATGAAAATAAAATCTAATACACACTTTGAGTGTTTTTTTTTTTTTTAATTTAGAATGAAGAAATGTGCAAAAAACAATGATGCAAACACATTTAATGAATAAATTCATTTATATCAAAACAATAACATGTTTTGATGCCTAAACAAATCACATTGGATGGAAACACTGATTCTACTTTTTTTGGTTTGCATTAATGAAATACACTTGCATGGAATCCCAGCTAGTATGTCATTGTTCAAGCTGAAAAGCCTGTAGTTCTTTGAAGGAATGTACACTTTACAATCTAGAACTTAATACCATAAATGTTTAGTGATTTTTAGATGCTGGAAGAGTAAGGAGGCCTATAGATGTTTTAAAATTACAAAAAAAAGTGACTGATCCTAGTGGAAGTCCCATAAAGTGGTAAGCGATAAAAAGTTTAGTCTCTTCCATTTTAAATCAGGTGTGTCCAGTCCTGCTCCTGGAGGGCCAACTTGCAGATTTTAGAACCAACCTTAATTAAACTCACCAGAAGAAGCTAATCAGGTCTCGTGTCTGAATATGCTTACTATACTAAGTGAAAAGCAGTATGTGTATTGAGCAGTATGACCAAATTTACAGTAAATACTTCAAGCGATTCTAAAGTACAACTCCAATACGTCACTATTCCATGAGGCCACAGGAGAGCAGGCTTGAGTGACAAGCAAGCTGCAAAATTCTTCATCAAATCAAACTCTAAACAGTACACAATGTTTTATGCCGTGAAGGTCTGCAATATTATCATAAGGCAGTTGTGTTAGAGCAGGCTGCAGCCAAACTCTGCAGGAAGGTGGAAATCTTATTTTTGACAATGCATCAAAGAAGAGGTGACTCATTCTGTGATCATTTGAACTGTACTTTTGACTTTATTGTGAAATGTCCAGCTGCCATTGTTGGCAAGCTTTGTTTCTTAAGTACTGTTCCTCTTTGCTAATAAGTTTGTCCATGTCTGGCATTTGCTCTTGTTATTTTTGACACCGTTCCCTTTAACATATAAAAATTTGCTGACCGGTAGTTGGCCTCTTTGAACCTCTGTTAGTAGTGTTGCTTTAACTCACTTATCAGAATGCAAACCAATGTCCATTACAGCTGACTCAAGTTTGTAGCTGTATTTGTGATTGGGATGTAAAAACTTTGTTTTAATGTTGCTTTGACCTACATCTATAATCTGATTATAGTATTCTGTAGTATAGTACAGGGGTGGCGAACGTCAGTCCTGGAGAGCCGCAGCCCTGCAGAGTTTTGCTTCAACCCTAATTAAACACACCTGAACAAGCTAATCAAGGTCTGAACAGTTACTAGAAAGCTACAGGCAGGTGAGTTTTAATTAGGGTTGGAGATGAACTCTGCAGGGCTGCGGCTCTCCAGGACCGGAGTTCGCCACCGCTGGTATAGTATATAGCATAGTATATAGTAGTATAGTATTCTATAACCCCAATAGTATTCTGAATTATAAAATACAATAAATGCTACCTCTGAATGAAATTTAAAAAAGAAAATGAGAAAATGAAACGAGAAAAAATGAAAATAATGCACCTGTTTTTTGAGAACTTCTATGTGTGGGATGCAGCCTCGGCAGTATGCTTCCAAAATCAGAGCAAAATGAACCGACACGGCTGGCATGTACATTTCAGACCTGTAATGTACAACACACGCAATCATAAATTCTAGTTTCTGCATAAGCATATTGAAATACCAGGTGAACTAAAGTATTTACATATTCCAGCTTCTTTACATGTATACACTTGCCTGAGATGCCAGAAGAGGAAGTGGCCAATCTTACGGCTGGACTGAGCGCGTTCCAGGAGGAAACGGCTGAGGGCGCAGTCATAGTATGGCTCATAGCGCAACACCTGCACAAGCTGCAGTAAATACTGCAACAGCTCATCATCACTAACACACACAGAAACAAACATTTGGGATTTCAGCATTTCTTATGAGGTTCTTTGACAATGTGCTCTCTGACAGCTTGGACTTCTCACCTCATATCTCTGAGGCAGATGACTGCAAATTCTCTGACATATTGGTCAGGATAGTTGAAATCCAGAAGTTCTAGGGCATCTCGAGGGCTTAGTTTGGGCCAAATCTGCAGCAAAGCCTGTAGCTGCAGCACAACAGAGAGAATTTTGAAATGCTTGAGTTTCAACACATCTGTTGGTTAATGTGGATGTGTATGTTTGTGGGTATACCTGAGCCATGTCTTCATGTTTGCTCCATTTGACAGACAGCAGTAGTTTGGGGAGAGACTGAGGAAAGTTTTCTCTGCAGTCGTAGCGAAGTGTCCATATCAGATCTTTCTCATTCTCACAAAGCTGAGAGAGAGGATCCCTCTCCATGATCTCCTTTAGCTCTATGTAAAACTTCTTACCCCCACGACCCTACAGACATTCATTTCATTTGATTAGCGAGGCCTGGTTGAGTTGAGCTAGTAGTGTGTTGTCGCCATGCCCAAGAGATGCTGTTTCACAGATCTAATACCCTGATACACATGCAGTTGTTTACCTTCACAGACATAACCGTGCTTGAGTGATTTTCACATTATCTTGTGTGTATATGAAAGAGCATGCCCTTCAAAACCATATTTCATAAGTTCAAATGCAAAGAATAAACTCTTCATGATGACAAAGTATTGACAAGCATGTGAGCTTGAGCGCGATAGACATGATAATCAAAAACAAACAGATGTTTGTTGTTGCCATAGTAACCGAGGCACCAGCTGTAAGGGACGGCCTTATTCTGGAAAGAGGGGTAGGGAGCAGCAGCTCACTTGCATTTTAAGAGATACACATGAAAACAGTACGTTTTTGGTTTTAGCCAAAAACGGGCATTTTCAGCTTGATAAAATACTGTACATAATCAGTGAGTTATTTTGAGCTGAAACTTCACAGACACATTCTGGGGACACCTGAGGCCCATATTACATACAGGGGCAAAAAGGGCACAATAGGGCTGCTTTAAAGGGGTCATGAACTGAGAAACCAAAATTCCCTTGATCTTTTAACATATAAGTGGTCATTGTACTATGAAAACCTCCTGTAAGTTTCAGAACTCAAAACTTTCTTGTTAGTCTAAAAACAGCTTATATTGAAGGCAGTCTGCCAAAACGACAGCTTTTGGAATGTTCTACTCCATAATGTAATAGTGTGCATAAGCACCAGCTCCGCAGAAGAAGATCAACACCTGCTTCTACATCGCTGCCTGTTCATTGAAATCACCCAGTGATTCATGCATGCAGTGTTCACGAGAGAGGCAAATGCAGGTCTATGCAGAAACCAAACGATAAAGATGGCTCAGAAGACAACAAGACGCTGTGCAGTGCCAAGGTGTGGAAAAAACTGTCTTTGCATTGCCTTCCTTCTGATCTCAACATTAGGAAAAAGTGGATGAACTTTATTTTTAATGAAAATCCAGACAGCATCTGTAAAAACTTGGACCTTTGTTCATTTTATTTTACTGTGGATTTGTTTACAAACAAGTAAAAATTAGATGTGGGATTTTCAAAAAGATTGAAACTAAAAGACGATGCTGTGCCGACTATATTGGATCCGACAGTAATGTCGCAACATAAGTGTGAGTAACTGTTTTCATTACGTGGTCACTATTGCTTTGTCTCTTCTTACAGATTGTTTGATATTAATTGAGTTGTTTACGCATTACGCATGGCCTAAATCATAGCAGCATCCATCTATGAGGAATTTACACTGTCAAATATACACAACTATTTGCCAATCATAGCAGTGGGCATTTACTTCCGAGTCTACAATCTGCCATGCCTATTCAAACAGAGTGTTCTGATCTGAGGGGGGTTAAAAACAGGACAGAAAATAGCTTATTACTTCTAAGTGATTATGTTTTTTGATGTAAAAAATCTTGATAACATTATAAGTGGACCTCAGAGGACAGTACAAATTAAAAAACACATTTTACCATTGTCATGGAATCACTGGCTCCAGCTATTTCTGCAGCTTTTTCCAGGATCTATGGGAGAAGAAACAAACAAACAAACAAACAAACAAACAAAAAAACAATTATACATATCCGGTAACATGACAAGTGTTGCCTCATGTTTGATTATGAATGTCTGTAGTGTCAGACCCAGATGGCACACCAACGGATAGTTCACTGACCGTCTAATGCACACAAAAAGCTAAGCACTTGCTAAAATCAGTTGTGTGCCTGACTGCCTAGCAACATCCAGGTGTGAAAGTTCACATTTTTATTTTGTTCAAGCAGTTTTGTTTGAAACTCACAGTAGAAAGTCAGTCTCACATAACAGGACTTTTGCAAGGATACACCAAAATTTGGTCACCGATAAAATGCAACAGAATAAAATTCCACTACAAAAAAAAGTTTTTCTTTGAGACTGCCATGCTATTATTTTGTGTTTTTTTTACACGTTTGTATATACACTGTAATTATGTAATTACTAAAGTACCTAACAATACAGAACCTAACAATAACATTTGTAATCATAAATATATTTTCACACTGAATTTCCAAATTAATGTAGAAACAACATAAATACTGTATATATTAAATATTTGTTTAATGGCATACTTTTCCTGAGTGCTATGAATGAAGGAAAGCATCACTGATACCAATACCGATGCCTCTATTAAATAGATTTTTTTCCCAATTATCATTCAGCATTACAGTAAAACGTCTCAGGTTACGTATGTAACCATGGTTCCCTGGGAAGGGAATGAGACACTGCATGATAATTTGAAAAGTATAGATATTCGGTACAACAGGGAAGAACTGCAGAATATAATGTCATACAGATATTTTTAATATTATTAAAAAATTTTGTCGATCAATGGTGGCAATCAGTAGGCTAATTTCTAATGAAGAGACCAATTTGACCAATTTATTTTAATGTAGGCTTTTATACATATGTAAACATGATTTAATTACCATTATAACTAGCTATCTCACAAATTTTTGCTCACTCAGTGTTTTTTAAATTTTACAGTGGGGTAATTTTGGTGCAGTAGCACGAGATAGCTTGATTTCAAACTTTGAATTGAATAAAAAATGACAAGAAAGCAGTCAGTAATAAAATAAGAACAAATAAATTGCAGACAGAAACAATACTGTACTACATCGATGTTTCCTGTCGGCTCAATTTTTGAGTGGACTTTGCTGTTCCGATTCGCATGAACGGTATACGAGTGGAGCGACTGAGCGGAGCGCACACGCATAGAGCGGGATAATACGCAGAGCGTCACACCACGAGAAAAAGTGAAAACTGAGCGGTGAACTAATTTTCGGCAGCCAAAATTTCGTTGCATCTCTAATTATTGGCGACATCAGAAATGGATATTATATAATAGATGCTTTTTTGAACATTTTAGCAATTTAAAAATATTAAAAAAGGATTTTTTACACTGCACCTTTGCTCTCGACAGACGGCACCCTGGTTGGGAAACACTGCTCTAGAGGTCACTATGGGGAACGCCTTCAGCGTGACCGGTGTCTGAAGCATACATCTAAAAACAATAATAACATTGGCCGGTGAAAGCCTGTGACGTCATCACCCGGCGTGACCACAGCATAAAAGGGCGCCAAGAGAACACGTCATCCACTTCTTCGTCTGAAGATTACGTCCAAAGCATGGCAAGGGAACTAGAGGACGCAGTGTCTCGTTCCCTTCTCAGGGAGTCATGGTTACATACATAACCTGAGATGTTTCCTTCCAAGGGAACTTCGAACTGCATCCTCTAGAGGTCGCTATTGGGAACGGTATACCCACGCTGCCATGCTGAGGGGAGTGCATGCCAGACACCACGGCGAGCACTAGGCAAGGCAATGCAAGTTTATTTGTATAGCACATTTCATACACAATGGTAATTCAAAGTGCTTTACATAAAAGAAAAGAAAAAAATAATCACAACAATAAAACAAGGAATTTAAAAACTTTGAAAATGATTAAAAAAATTGATTTCAGAGGTTTAAAATGAATTTAAGAAAACGATTATACATCGAATATAGTGCAATCAGTTCGGACATCGCACAGTGCTCATTCAATGAATGCACAGCTAAACAGATGAAACTCCATTTGTACCAACTTTACCATACCATAGCATGGGAGTTGCCCCCAGGGATGCCTTGATGGCTGTCAGTGACATTATCCCCTCCGGCCAAGGGCCTGAGCTGCATACCCTAAAATAACTTACCTGTTAAAGGCTGGGCTGGGAAGCCCAGGCCTAGGGCAGAGCTCAAGGCTTGGAATCAGAAGAAAGAGATTCCTTTAAGGGGATATGGCCAGGTATCTAAAAAAAACAAACTAGACCCTGGCCTGCCATCCAGGGGGCTACCGCCAGTTCTGAATGAACCTGCTCAAAGAACTGACTCGATAGATCTTTGGTAGCAACACCCTGCTCCGAAATGCATCAACAGAGATACATAAGTTGAGTGGAGCCCAAAGTGAGAACCGGGGCCTAAACCAACTCAGAGAAAGGGACTGAGGCTGACAGCGCGTAACCCTTACCATACAGGATTTTAGAAAGTGTGCAGAATGCCTAGCGTGCACACTTACCACAATGTTGATTTTAGAAAGTACAGAAGCTCAGCGTGTGCACTTACCATAGCATGGATTTAGAGACACCATTGCTTAAGGGGTAACTGAAGCTGTCATAAGACCAGCCTAGGAACCCTACATGACTGTGGCACGCTCACAGAACAGACCCCGGAGCATCTGCTCACAGATGCCCAGAAGGGAGTGGCGTGCTTGCAAGAAGCTCTTCATGGTGAGGGGAGCACATCTAGCTCACTTAACAAGCAACCCGCCAGGGAGGCAGAAGATGGCCCAGCAGCCTGCTATCCGGAGTTCAAAAGAGCGGAGGCCCAACTTCAAAAATATAAGGGGGACTCAGACGCTCAATTTGAGAGCGACGTGCACTGCTGAGCTCGACCAACAAGGAGAGCAGCTTAACAGGGAGGCGGAGAGAGGCCTAGCAACCTGAGGCTGCTACTCAATGGAACTCAAACGAGCAGAGGACTCGAAGAGAGAAGTCTTCAGATGCTCAATCGGGAGCGGCAGGCTCAAAGACAACCCTCAGAGGTGAGGGGAGCACTGCCTGGCTTAACCCAAATAGAGGCAGCTTATCAGGGAGGCAGCAAGCAGCCCAACTACCTGATGTCACTGCCATTGGAGCTCAAGAGCGGAGGGTTTAACCCCTAGCAAGGAGAGAGAGGAACCCAGCTTGACCGAAGCGATCAATAGCCCAGGGTCAGAGGACCTAGCTCTCAAGTCGAGAGGAGGACTCAGACAGTCTGCCCAGGACCGGCGAACTCAAAAGGACCCTCCCGTAGTGAGGGGAGCGCAGCCATGTCCGGGTAGCAGATAGATAGCAAATGGGACATCAGAAATGGGATCCTGCTAGAAGGGGATCACACATTTCTACAGGGAACAACAGGGTCCCAAGATAGAGGCAACTGACCAAGGAGGCGACAGAGATGGGCCTAACAACTCAGTTTCGTTGCAAATGGAGTTTTAGGGAGCAGTGCTCTCGGCTCTCAAGCTGAGGCGGACCCTTACAGCACATACTGGGAGCGACTCATAGCTAACCCTCACAGTGAGGGGAGCACTTCTCAGCTCAACCAGAAGGCAGCACTAGATTAGTAGGGGTAACCCAGCAGGGCCCAATAAGAGACAGTCAACTGGTGCAGCTGGACACAATCTCATGCTCTCTCTCAATAGAGAGCGTGGTTCCCGTATAACCAGACCCTAGGGGTGTGCGATATGATGATTTTTGATTGTGGATGATAAAAATGTCTCCACGATCTGCTTTTGAAGAAATATCGTAGTATCGTGCTACAGCGCACATTCTATCAGTTGCATTTCTGGCGCCTCCGTCATATACTGTACAACGCAACATGCATTCACATCAGTGTTAAAGGAGACATATTATGCCCCTTTTTACAATATGTAATATAAGTCTCTGGTGTCCCCAGAATGTGTCTGAGAAGTTTAATCTCAAAATACCCTACAGATCATTTATTATATAATTTTGAAAATGCCTATTTTGAGTGGAAGCAGAAACACGCTGTTTTTCGTGCCTGTCTCTTTAAATGCAAATGAGCTGCTGCTCAC
>NW_015660895.1:137585-157988 GCF_001515625.1 Sinocyclocheilus rhinocerous
GTAATATTATAATGAGATCCCTTTGCAACGCCACTAGGGGCGTTTTTTCAGACGCTTGAAAAAAAAGGCTTACCAAAACAAAGTTACTGGGTTAATCTTTTTCACCTTTCCTTGTTTGGTAGATGCACTGGGGACCTGATTATAGCACTTACAACCTGGAAAAGTCAGATTTTCATGATATGTCACCTTTAACTCGGCGGTAGATTTACTCTCACGGGACAGTGCACTAATTCGCAATCGCAAAAGTACATTATTTGCATGTGCTTTAAATTCTTGCCGGTTAAACGTTTCAATCACGTGCTGTTCTGACGTGCGCATTTTCTGAGCGCATACACCCGAAGCACGTGCACTTAAAAGCCTGTCAAACAGCGCCCGATTACTGAACTAAGTTATCTTTTGCGCTAATACTGTCAAAAAACACACAAGGTTTACATATAGACTCAGTTGGTTATGTCTAAAATGTCTCAGGGAGGGAGCCTAAAGAGAATATGTCTCGCCCATAGAGAGATAGCAGGCCAGCGTCTCTTCAGCAGGGGGCTTCTTCTCATAACCATTCTCATGCATCCCCTCAATGTTGGCATAACTAGTATACTGGAATCTATGGATGCGAGACGAGAATGGATTCTTCCAAGCCTTCTCGATCTCCACATGAAGATTGGGAAGAAATGGAAGGCTCACCTGAGCTGGAGGGCTATGGCTAGAAAGAAAACGCTCATATAGGTGGCCTCGAGGCGTCACCTTCTTAGCCCGCTTCCATTTTCCTCCATGCTTCAGCAGCGGAGGGTCCTGAACCACGGGGAGCTGATGGCTGTCCTTCTTTCCTCGAAAAGAGAGACAAACGAGAGCGGAGCTTTTTCATAGGAAAACGCTCACAGTGCATGCAAACTGCCCCCTCGAGGACATCACGCGCATGCTCTTTGCCCAAACAAAAGACGCAAAGATTGTGTGTGTCATTATATATATATATATACATACATACACATACATATACACACACACACACCCACACCCATACACACTGTAATTGATAACTGCCAGACAGCTTTTCCGGTCTCTGTGGCCGATTCTTTACCAATATACGCTGCATTATGGACTAGACCATAAGACATTAACTCAAAGGTGCCAGCCCTTTCCTGACTCTGCAAGACAAAGTGCATCTTAAGTCCAAAGCCAATTAGTTTGCAGAAGCCAATTTTCTGATAACTCTACTATTTTCTCCATACAATTCCATTAAACAGTCAGTAAATATAATGTGGCTAGTCTGAGGTCAAGTCAAGTCAAGTTACCTTTATTTATATAGAGCTTTTAACAATACAGATTGTGTCAAAGCAGCTTTACAGTATTAAATAGCAAAATAGTGTGTCATACTACATTCTGAAGGCCTAGATACTAGTCTTTTCTGCGGGCCTATATACTAGTAATATCTAGTAAACTGGTTAGTAGATATCCACACTAACATGTGTACAAGCAGCGGAGGGTCCTGAACCACGGGGAGCTGATGGCTGTCCTTCTTTCCTCGAAAAGAGAGACAAACGAGAGCGGAGCTTTTTCATAGGAAAACGCTCACAGTGCATGCAAACTGCCCCCTCGAGGACATCACGCGCATGCTCTTTGCCCAAACAAAAGACGCAAAGATTGTGTGTGTCATCAGGTGTCAAATAACGAGGACACGGATTCACACACTTCTTAAACACCTTACTAGTGCTTGCCATGGTGAAGAAGAGTAATCGTCCTTACCGGAAATGCACGCTTCAAACAAAACAGTCCTTGAAGACGAAGAAGAGGATGACATGTTCTCTCGGCGCCCTTTTATACTGTGGTCGCGCCGGGTGATGATGTCACAGGCTGTCGCCGGCCAATGTTATTGTTGTGTTTAGATGTATGCTTCGGACACTGGTCACGCTGAAGGCGTTCCCCATAACGACCTCTAGAGGACGCAGTTCGAAAGTTCCCTCGAAAGGGAACTGAACGCCATCATTGACAGATAATATATATTTTTTATTTAATTAACATTTTAACGTGTTATAGAGCTTTTAACAATACAGATTGTGTCAAAGCAGCTTTACAGTATTAAATAGCAAAATAGTGTGTCATACTACATTCTGAAGGCCTAGATACTAGTCTTTTCTGCGGGCCTATATACTAGTAATATCTAGTAAACTGGTTAGTAGATATCCACACTAACATGTGTACATTTGTGAGTGTACGTGTACATTTGTGAGTCATGCTCATATTGTGAGTATATGCATACCTTGTCAAAAGCAGGAAATACAACTGGTTGTGTTGAGTATTCTGGAAAGCTTATATGTAGTTCTGTGGCATTCTCGGTGTATGGATTGGTCTGAATTGTCCCAATAGGGTTCAACATCTCTTCCAGCTCATCTGCAACACACATAAAAAAAATGGCATTTCCTGAGCACACTTCCTTCCTTTACAAGACATCAGTGCACAACCTTGCACAAAATTAAGTATTACTCACAGACGAACTGATAACTCACACAGTCTTTTTCTAACTTCACAGACACACACCCTATGACACAACTGCCCAGCAGTTTACACAACCCTGTAGTCACAATCAAACCCTATTAAGCTGAGAACGTAAGTGTGTGTTCTCACCAGGAAAAGAGGACCAGCAGTGGAGTATAATGTCACCAGTCTTCAGCTGCCCTCTGTAGTCAAACACCATTGTGTTAACCCATGCTATTGGGTAGTGCTAGAGAGAAAATATAACATGCAAAACATATGATTAATGAATGTGTAAGCATCACTGCCTGAATTGGTGAGGGTGGATGGGGGTTGTTAAACCCCCTATTAGAAAGGATAAAAAAAATAAGACTTGGGGGGTATGAGATCCCCAAATATTGTTTTGGTAATCGCCCATAACACATAAGACAGTCAATTTGAGCACTGGTATACAAGAGCTTAAGAATACATGCAATGAAAAAAGTTCATGTGTTGATCTCACCACTTTCCCCGCCTTGCGGATAGTCTGGTATTTGTTCAGGTGTGTGTTCTTGGTTGACCTCTGTTTCTTCACTTTGTCCATAACAGCGTAAATGGCAAAACAGAGGCGGGCCATTCGGGGCAGGTCACAAACAGCGATGTCAAATTCCAACGTTTTGTTCCACACATGCTCAGATCGACTGCTGCTCTCACTGCTGACCGCTGTCTTACACAACAGCTCTGTACCATGAAAGAGCCCTGCTCGAACCTGGATCTACACATATCCAAAAAATTAGCATGACATACAATCCTTTTTGAACTACATTATTCAAAGTTATGTGCAAATGTTTTTTCCTATCCAGGTATAACACAAATAGACGTCTGACTGACATTATTGCTAACATTTTATTTGCTTTGTCTGACTGACAAGATAATTGGATTTGGTGAAAAAAAAAGTTTTTTTTTCAAATAAAAAGTAAGGGTACTGTTAGATTAACATATAAAGTGAAGCCTGTAGCATAATGTGCATAACAGGATGTTACTTTGCTCAAACATGGTGAACAATTCTATCACAATAAGCTAAAATGCATAATGCGTAAAGTGTTAAAGATTGTTATACACTAAAAGTGTAAAAGTTGCTTGGAAATCTTTTTACTATGAACGACACGTTCATACACCAGTTGGCATATACTGTACACAGAACTGAAGGCTACTCTAAAAATACTGTCTGTGGTATTTCCACACATACAAAAGCACATTGAACTTATGCATTATCATTATTATATTTCACTTATTTCATGTCCTCTATAGACTTTTATAAATAGACATTAACAACCCAATCTCAACTATTTTACGAGGTGGTGATTTCATATGATTATTGAGAATGCATGAATGAGATCATACAAATCCATACAAACTAGCCACCAATTTGCCAAATTGTAAAACAGTTACAAATTACCATAAGAGTATGTCTTTATTACTTTCGAATGGAACACAAATGACACGCTGCACCTTTACGTAAATAAATATGTATTCATTTTAATGTAATACTGGTTCTGGGCCACTAGGAGGCAGATAAAGGTTAGTGTAAGGTTAGTGATTATTCTGAATTCAGAGGCGTTGATGTTTACCTTAGCAGTATCTTCAGCGTTCACCTTATTACCTTTCACAAGATTAATTCTAAACAGAGAATGAACCTTCCAAACACACGTATGTAACTGCTGAGGAGAGAGAAAGATAAAAGAAGAGTGTAAATTCTGACAATTTAATTATTACCTTACAAATGCATACTTTCTATTGTCTTTGAAGTGCCATTAATTGCAAATAAAAGATTTTTGGGTCACTTGATAAACGTGAGGACCTGGCATCCTGTAAAATCACACAGACACCTTAAAAAGTCACTGCAAAAATGGATCAGAAAAGTCATTTTTGAACGTTAAAAAATTCTGTGAAAAGGTACAGCACAATTTCGTTGCATATGGATATTTTTGATATATTTTATCTAATGCAATGATATTCAGACATTAAGTGTGGCTTAAGTGTCCAAATCACCAAACAAGTTGATATACCTGAAACTGCAACCTCATACACACTAATTCAAACACATAGACGCTCACATAAATGCACATACTGTACACATCCCCTTAGGGGTTTGGTTTAACACCAGCAGTTTTGCAGAGGTCAGCAATCTGACATCGGCAAAATAACTCACATGATCAGTGCAAAAACACACACTTTGCCTGACTCACTTCCTGGAACACATTTTTGAAACTCATTGGCCCAAAACCGTGTTGTGAGGAAACAAGATCTACTGTGCAATGGATGCTACACATGACCACGACTTACATGATATACACATACTTACAACATAACTCATCTACATGACAGCAAACATCAGCCAAAACGTACCAGCCATTAAACAAGTATTACAAGACTGTAAAAAAGCTGCACAGCAAGAAGAGCCAATTGCCTCTACTTTCTCCTACTCCAGTTTAATGTGCAAAAAGAATTACAAGTATTTTATTTGTAGTTAGACTTACCCCTTACAAAAATTAACCATTATTATTATAAAACTGAAGTAACCAAGTTTTTTTTTTTTGTGTGTGTGTGTATTGATTACTGTTTGTATAAACAGATTTACTATACAAATACCATGGTTAAACTATGGTTAATGTTGCAAACCCATGGTTAATTTGTGGTTACCATGGTTTAACTATAGTATCCATGGTTTTTTGGTTTTATTTGTAGCAAAACCATGGTTAATTTCCGTAAGGGACTAAAGAGTGCAATCACTGTGACCCTATGGCACTTTAAAAACAATGCTCTGTTTATTTGAGCTGTTGAGATGTCAACTTCTGCCTCAACCAATGGCTTGAGTTTGGGGTGGGACTGCCTGTTTATCTGAACAACAGATGACAAGATGCAAGATAAAAGGAGTGTTTGGGAAACCGGTTTAGAAAAATAATTACTTTTGCATTGCTGTTTGGTGCTGCTAGGTGCACAAAACTAAGAACACCTTTGATTAGCTGATGTGCAGGAAACACAGAAAGTGTGCTTACCGTTGGCGGCCTCTTCTTTGGGGGCAGTGGTAGAGGAGGGTTTGAAGTTTTCCGTGCAAGCACTGATCCAATTGTGCTGATTTCCTTCTCAAACATTGCCTTCACAACGTCACAGTGAACCAGTGTCAGATGAGGGCTCTCATTGGCCAACAAACAATCCCTAATGTACTACACACATAAACACACAGAGATATTAATATTAGAGTTCTCAAACAGAAAATAAATCATAAATTTGCCCCTATAAACGGCACCAAAGTACCATGATGGTATCATGCACAAAAAAACACAGTAAAACTGTTATATTTTGGTTTACTTTTAGTAAGTTGTAAAATGCGAATTAATGATTTCTAACATCTGTGTGTGTGTGCGCAACTGTGTATGTTTATGTGTCTGCATAGTCTGAGTTTATATATGTATTTATTTCCTGGAACAACATCGCACTAATGATCCAAACACGCCACAAATGTCCTTAATGAACTGCTGCCGCCGATCACTCACCTGACTGGTTTTAGGCTCATGATGAAACTAAACTATTGTCTACACAACATTTAGTAAAGCACACTCTCTTTTGTTTGATGTCTGAACATGACTTACCAGTTTGACACATTTCACTAGCAATATTATTTTCATTGTTTTTCAAAAAAACAACGCTGGTGTTACTGTATATCTCATTCTCAAGAGGTTTTTGCATGATAACAATGTTGATGAACTACACTAAAGCTGACTGTGGTAATATGATGCATGATGAATATTAAATGTGAACATGCAAAAAGCAATTAAACAACAGATAGACTAATTCAGGCCCAAAAGAAGAACCCAACCGAAGAACTTAAGAAATATTTTAAAAATCATTACATGTAATGTTCAGTTGTCACTTTAAAGGATTTAAAAACTCGACTTTGTGTAAAGGAATGGAGTTCACACAATTTTGGTTACAATATTTTCAGTGATTAAGAAACTATTTCATTCTTTTAATATATAGCTTCACAAACCATATAGACTACTTCTAAAATTACCATGTTACTGGTCTTATAAAAATAGTCATACAAATGTAATGTCATAGAGGTTTGAAATGGCATGGTGATGAGTAAATGATGACAAACTTATTATCTGAATGAAGAAATGCTTTTATAGGTGCAGCTAAGCTTCCCATTGCTCTAAAAACAGTATGCAATGTGCTATATTTTTGCCATATTAACAATAGTGAACCTTGGAAAATATAGTTTGACATTTCAAGGCTATTTCTTGCAACGTATCTTACTTTGCACTGATTAAGAGGGTGATCTTCAAACAGGAACTCAAATCTGCCACTGACACGCAGCACATAATCGCTACGGGTACCAATGTCTTCCTCTGGGCCGTGAGTGGTCTGCCATTTTTTGAGAGCCTGGTCCATTAGTTCAGTTACCGTACAATGCAATGACACTTTCAGGCTGGCTGTGTCCTAAAGAAAGAAAAAGAAATAAGAGGATAAGACTGATAATTAATTTCATTGTAAGGACATCTGCAACATACTACATATCAAAATAACACTACACACCTGTGACTGGTCATAGTGCATGGTAATTTTGATTACACCCTCATGTTTGTCAATCAAATTCTCCAAAGACCCTGTCCCCAGCTGCGTAGAGTAACAGCTCCGAAGCCACTCTCCACACGACATCAGCTGCATGCGCTGCATCTTCTCTTCGCTGACTCGCTTCATTTTGGAGCGAAAGTCTTTTACTTGCTGGTCTTGCAGGGCATCCAACTCATGAAGACCTGTGCCATGTGACAAAGTTCTGTGACTTTACCCTCACAATATCAACATCATCCACTGCTGAGAATGTATCGGTATTTTAAAATTATGTGAACTCAGTGTGAGTGTGAACCACTGTCACAGATAAAATGGTTTTAACACTTATGCATTTGTAATGTTTAATGTAATGGTATTTTCCAAAATCATTATTATTTTTTTATTTTATAAAGGAGGGTTATTAAGGGAAGGGAATAGTTCACAGAATTGCACTGTACTATACTGAAGTGTGTGTGTGTGTGTGTGTGTGAGGAACAAGGAGAAATTCACGCAACCAGTTAGTTGCAGAAATTTAAGTCAACTTAGACTTACATTTCTGCAACAAACTAGTTGCGTGAATTAAGCAATATAGCACGCAAAGTTTGTGGATTAGAAATTTAATGGAAGAAAAAAAGATTTTTCCTTTTGCGTTTCACAGAGAAAAGAAAATACAATGGATCTGCGAAACTAAAAGTGAGTAATGAGCATCTGTTTCTGGTGACTGACATCAGTGTGTTTTGTTTACGAAACGGAGCTCTGGGGAAAGGTTCCAAATGGCTTCCTGATAACACACATGATGACATTTAAAGAGCATTAAAAATTCATTTGATCCTCTCCACTAAGAGAGGCTGCCCATATTATGTGTGTTTGTGTGTGTTTTAATGTCAGCCAGTGGAGTGTGTGAGTGCATTAGCCTTGCGGGCTGAGCCTGACAATTCATCATAGCCCCATGATGATTCATCCTTACATACGAACAAACAATCAGCATCACTCTCAAATTAGCCTCTGCTGAGTAACACACACTTACTGTTATTTGCTGGTACCAAAAGTGTGTCAAAGATTACATAAACAGACACACATTAGAAGGTTCATCATAGATGTGTAAAACACTAAAATAGTCAGAAAAGAAAAGTTAATACTAAGTAATGTCCATTTTAGATATAATATTTCTTGTTGCTTTGTCTACTTTTGCTCTGTAAACTAAGAATGATTCAATGAGATTCTCATAATACACAAAAAGACAGTCACTCATCGTCACCCACTGGGGTAAACAACTTTAACCTGCAGAAAGGGTCACTGAAAAATCCCAGATAGTCTCAGCCAGTCTATTGGATATTAGCTAAAACATAATCACATGTACAATGAGAGCTATGTTCATATGCGTCACCTTTCCCAATGAGCACTCCGATCTTAGAGTCTAGTATGCGCTCTGCACGTCCACAGTTGCGTGTGATCAGTTTGAGGACAGGCAGGAACGGTCGCACATCGCATAGCCGCCTGGTTTCATCCTCCAGCTCTTCGTGCACTGCTGCCTGGTTCACACACTCGAACATGTGACCCTCCATCTCCCCCAGCAATGAGAAGAGAGGGTATGTCTGTGCCTCCTTCCATAACAGCTAGATGAACACAAAAGCAAGATGATGAGAGTGAATAATCCGAAAACTCTCTGAGAGAAAACATGAGTGATGCTTGCCTTTGGAAAACTCCACCAGAATGCTAAAGGTGGTTGTCTGGGCATTGTTTTGTGGTCTAGGGGCTATTTAACTACCATATAAGTTTGAAAACAGTCAGTCCACAGTAAAATGCACACAGCCTGCATAAAGTAGCTGTGATTTTTCACGAACCGTTGTGACTTCCGTAAAGAGTTGACGTCAGAACTACACAGTCACCGCCTTCAGTCCCACCCCGAGCACCGCCCACCGTCCCACTCTCCTTTTGCCAAACCCCCAGACAACAACGCGTCCATACCATTGCTGAGCAACAACAACACTGAAAACATGTCGAAAAGGTTAACTTTAACCACGAAACCAGATCGTCCGACCTGTAACGTTACACTCTCACTCAAAGGATGGACGATCTGACAGGATTGTTACTATGAGGTGGATCACATCTAACGTGTATAGTAAAGACAAACTCACCGTGTCTATCTAGTCATGATGAAGATGTATATACATTTCAATTTCAGCAGGCAACTATTTTTACAGCTACATTATTGTTCCAGCCACAATTAATCACAACAATGTATATACAATTACAAATGATTATATATAAATCGTCAGTTTGTTGTTTTACACACATGCACACAAGACATTATTTCATACACGACATAATCGTGAGATGCAAGAAACATAGACATATGGCAAGAAATATGTACACGCGCCCATAACAACAAAAGACAATACTTTATTGAACCTTTACTGATAAGAAGTGTGCGCTGCAAACACGAGCATTTTTGACGATCGTTTCTGTCCAGTCTGCTCGTTTTATCGCATTTAACCACAGCTGTCGTCGGTTTTTTGTCTGGCAGTGGCAGCAGATATGCGATCAAATTTCTAATTTGAGGCTGTATTACGTCGATTCTGGCACCCAACAGCACAACAAGATGATATTTTAAGCTCCTTATGTAGACGAATCTGCGCTGGTTTGAATGGGCCGCCTCCAGTTTCCCATTTTCCCGGGATTTGTGATATCACAAATATCGACGAATGGGATGAGACCTGGTTGAGCTGCACTAGAGAAGGCAATGAGTGTTATCACTATGTCGGAGACATGCTAGCTTTCCCAAGGCAGACGAACTTAGAGTGGTTACAATCATCCGGGTTTAAATCGCGCTCAAATTGATTTGATATTTACACTGAAGCTCGCAGGTGGCTATGGTAAGGGGCATGACATTTCCCGACCAGGCGCCGAGTGGTGCCAATCACAACACACACTGGCCCAGCTAACCAATTACAGCACATTTCGTATTTCAGAAGGCGGGCCTTCATTTGATACAGGAACTATTCGAGCCGTTCATGCCAGTTATGCCATTATACAAAAATAATGTGTTTTTCGAACAACCTAGTATGAGAGCCTGTTCTAGTACACCCCCAAAACAAAATCAAGACTTTGTAAAAGAGCATAATAGGACCCCTTTAAGCTCCTTTTGTAGACGAATCTGCGCTGGTTTGAATGGGCCGCCTCCAGTTTCCGAAAAATCAAAGTTCACTTCAAAAGGAGAAATTTTATTGAACAGAAATCACTTTTCAAAAACTACAACGAACGACTCGTTTGGACTACAACGCATATTTTCCGGGATTTGTGATAACACAGATATCGACGAATGGCATGAGACCTGGTTGAGCTGCACTAGAGAAGGCAACGAGTGTTATCACCAGTGTTGGGAGTAACGCATTACAAAAGTAATAATATTACAGTAGTATATTACTTTTTGCTGTAACGCAGTAATATAACGCATTACTAATCAAATTTGGGTAATATTATTACTCGTTACAATCTCAGTAACGCAAGTTACAACAACATATTTTAACTCAAAATTAAGTGGTGAATTTACCAACACCGCAAAACAGCACCAGAGAAAAAAATCCCGCGGGTAAAATAGTTTGTCTATTTCCTGTTGCTGGAATTAGATGGTTGAGATGACTGCGGAGACGGATTCTACATTTGTGAGATGGACACACTCCTGTTATTTTCAGTTCATCGGAGAAAAGGATAAGAATGCATGGTGCAATATGTGCGAAACCAAACTCCCAACATGGAGAAATAGCACGAGTAAAACCTGGAAACACCTAGACTGGTGCCACTAACACTAAGCTATCGGAGAGAGAGCTGCGGGGTCGGAGAAGAGAAAAAGACGGCGGACGAGCAACAAAAATTAAGTTTAACTAAAAATAAAATCTGTTTTTATTAAATCATAGTGTATATATAAAATGAATGAATATGCGAAATATTTGACTTAAATAGCCTAATTAACAGATTAACAAAACGAAAGGAAAAGACTGAGAGATAGGCTATGTTGCTGAGTTTGGTTCATATGCTATTTGTGTGGCGCGGCGCTCTACGAAAGTCCAGGGAAAGGAAACCGAGATGACAGAAATAAAGTAAACACACTGCAGTTTCAAATGATCTGTATGACCAAAAATAACAGAGTATTTTTTTGTTGTTTGTTTCCGCTGTTCGATCGCGCCGGCGCCTCACGCACACACATACAGCATTGCAAACGTTGCAGCCTGTTCATTATCAGAATAAAATACAGTCAACCAAACATAGATACACTGGTTAATTTAAATAGTGCGTAGCCTACTGCGTAGTACAATCCGTGTCGATCAGCCTGAGCTCGGGCCAAACACACATTTGCTCATGTGACGAGGATGTTTTTTAAGTGCGTTAAGTAAGCTTGGATTACATAAAGCATTCAAATACATCGCAAATATGGACACATTTAATGGATTAATGCCGAATGAGAGAGGTAGGCTGCGCGAGAACGCCGTTTGCTTTCAGTTTCGCATTGAATTAGCCTAATTCATTTTGGCTTGTTTAGCAACTTATATTTTTCATTCTTGTTTTCTTCTGAAACCGTTCAAAATAGCCTATAGGCTAGGTATTGTGTTTATTGTTTGTACATGATAATATTTCGCTTTATTTACCAGTGTTATTTATGAATGTAATAATGCGATTTGTGCTTACTATATTTTTTTTAACTAAACTACAACGTAACATTAATGTAGACCTACATACCGGTATCTAAATATGATTTCATATTTTATGCTATATAGACCTACCACATTACACTCCACTGAATGTAGTATGAACAGCAATAAACTACATTTTGGCATTTTACAATACTTATGTGGATATTTTGGATGAAAGTAACTCAAAAGTAACTCAAAAGTAGTGTAACGCATTACAATTCAGAGACAGTAATATTGTAATGTAACTAATTACTTTCAAAAGACAGTAACTAGTAATATATAATGTATTACATTTTGGAAGTAACTTGCCCAACACTGATTATAATAGACTGAATCATGCCGTTAAAGAACGCACTCTAAATGCGCGCGCGCGCGCATAGATGTTATAAATGAAGATTTCTCTGCTAAACAAAATAGTACGGATATAAAAGATAAAATGAATGTGGAATGTCTATGGGTTTAGTGAAGCATGTGGTTTATTAAAATCTGTTTTAAAGGAAAGTGTGCTGGAAAAAGATGACACAATGATTTGTAGTTTTCCGATTTTCAGGGCTCTAAAGGTTTTCGGGACCGTACATGAATATTTTGTTCTACTGTATTCCATTTGGACTGGGTTGAATCTATTTTATTTCAATCCAGCGTAGGAGATAAAATAGTGTAGTTTGAGACATTTTGGAGGGTTTTTAATCTGTCAGTGCATGTTCTGTCTTCAGCTTGTCGAATTATCCAGGTACAAAAATAACAGCTTTAAAATGCATACCATGAAAACAGCACTTTAAGATTAAAGCGTATCTTTCCTCTCATCCAAATCAAGGTGATAGATGTGTCATGTTTTGACACTCAAGATATAAATGGGCAGTTATAGAAAATAATATTTTATAAGGGCTCTCTTATTGCCTGCCCCTTACTAAAACTTGTTGTCAGGCAATTTCAGTCCACAGAGAGGTCTTTCATGTCATTTGTTTGATGTAACGTTTAGGAGGGTGAAAGGTATGTTAATGTGACAGCTGTGTGTGTGTGTGTGTGTGAGAGAAAGACAGCACAAGAGAGAAAACCTCATTAGAGCTGTCCACAGCCGTTTGAAAGAGATGGAATGAAATTCATACGGAAATTTCAATATTTTTAATCCTCAAGTAGCAGAGGTGGTCTTTAAGCTGTAACTCACATGAAGAAAAAAACCCTTCACAGTGCAGGACATCACAGAAAGATGCTCACCTCCTTTCTGTCAGATACATTCACAGTCTTACGCACTGCACTTCTGGTTTACTCGTTATGAACTTGCTCGCTGGGTGGCTGGATAATTACTGTGAAAATATATAGGTGATGTGTGCATTTTTTAGTATAGAGACTTTGAGCCTGTTTTAACTAGTCTTGGCTTCAGACGCTTAACTTTGGCATATAGGCCTTATATAGACCCTATATCCTGTTCAAAAGTTTGGGGTTATAAGATGCTCAACAAGTCTGCATTTATTTAAAGGTCCTATATTGTCAAAACTGAAATTTCCTGTCTTTTTTCACGATAACTGAGGTCTAGGGTCTATTTAACTACCATATACTGTAAGTTTCAAAACAGTCAGTCCACAGTAAAATTCGCACAGCCTGCTTAAAGTTCTAGCTATTTTTCACGAACCGTTGTGACTTCCGTAAAAAGTTGACGTCAGAACTACACAGTCACCGCCTTCAGTCACCACCCCGAGCACCGCCCACCGTCCCACTCTCCTTTTGCCAAACCCCCAGACAACATCGCGTCCATGCCATTGCTGAGCAACAACAACACGGAAACATGTGAAAAGGTTAACTTTAACCACGAAACTAGATCGGCCGACCTGTAACGTTACACTCTCACTCAAAGGATGGACGATCTGACAGGATTGTTACTATGAGGTGGATCACATCTAACGTGTTTAGTAAAGACAAACTCACCGTGTCTATCTAGTCATGATGAAGATGTATATACATTTCAATTTCAGCAGGCAACTATTTTTACAGCTACATTATTGTTCCAGCCACAATTAATCACAACAATGTATATACAATTACAAATGATTATATATAAATTGTCAGTTTGTTGTTTTATACACATGCACACAGACATTATTTCATACACGACATAGTCGTGAGATGCAAGAAATAGACATATGGCAAGGAATCTGTAGACGCGCCCATAACAACAAAATACAATATTTTTATTGAACCTTTTCTGATAAGAAGTGTGCGCTGCAAACGTGAGCATTTTTGACTATCGTTTCTGTCCAGTCTGCTCGTTTTATCGCGTTTAACCACAGCTGTCGTCGTTTTTTTTTTGTCTGGCAGTGGCAGCAGATATGCGATCAAATTTCTAATTTGAGGCTGTATTACGTCGATTCTGGCACCCAACATCACAACAAGATGATATTTTAAGCTCCTTATGCAGCCGAATCTGCGCTGGTTTGAATGGGCCACCTCCAGTTTCCTCTTTGTTTTGCTGCCTCCAGCTAGCGCTGTGACGTCGGCTGATCCTAGTTACCTGTGGTTGGCCTGGCCGTGCGTCACTCAGAAAACAACTGGCCAATCAGAAGAGAGGCTCATGAATATTAATTAGACCGGCCAAAATCGACCTGTTCTCAGCAGAGCTCCTGAGAGAGGAGCTGTAAAAATATATTGAGATGGTTTTTGGTACTTATACCGCAAATATATATTCTTAAGGACATCAAAACCTAAAATAAAACTCCAGAAAAGTGTACAATATGTGACCTTTAAAGTCCATGTTTCTATTTCATCATCCATTGTGTGAAAATCTTATATCTAATTGCTTACAAAAAAAGCACACTTCTCATCAACATGCCACAAGATTTCATTTATGTTTACAGCACATACACTGCAGGAATTTACACTGAATATTCCAATGTAAACAGGCTTTACTTCACACTGCAAGTTCTCTAGAGCAAAAAAATAAAAAATAAAACTACAAACAAACATTTAGGAAATACTTTATTTTGATAGACATTCTGGTTGCTATAAGTAATGCAGCAACTACCTGTCAACTACCAGTCATTAGATTAATACACTAAACAGAGTTAGTCAACATGTAGTTGCAAAGTTATAGTCAACTGAATGTGTAAAGGGGGACCATCAAAATAAAGTGTAACCAGCATTTATTTTATTTGAAGCACAAATTAACAGACAGCAGAGAATCTGCTTGCACACAAACACACGTACCAGTTTGATGTGTTGGATGGTGCTCTCTCGAGGAACCTCCATCTGGATGTATATTCCTGTGGGCAACAGGAAGTCGACCATCACCTGGTCGTCTCCATCCAGCCCTGACTCCGCCCACAAGTCCAGCTGATCTGTCTTGGCGGGAGGCATGGCAGACAGCACGCTGGAGCCAAACCATGGGAACCTAAACGCAAATATATATTTAATATGTATACATATATATGTTAAATATGCATACAGCTCAAAAAAGTTAAGGGGACACTTAATTATCACAGCAAGTCAATTAAACTTCAGGGAAATCAATCTGTCCTGTTAGGAATCATAAGTGATTTGTTACAGTGATTTGCTTTGGTACAAATGATAGTGACAACAGGTGCACTAGAGAAGCAACAGAAAGACAACCAACAAAAAAAGAAATGGATTTGCAGGTGGTTTTGCAGTTCTCATCAAGCACACGTGTTTGAGCTTCCATATTTGATGTGTTCTGTGTATGTGCATTGGTCAATGTTCATATGTGAATAAAAGCCTAAATTAATTCTGTTAATCATATAAAGCAACTTTGTCCTTTTGGAAGAAAAAGAAAAATGCTTAAATCATAAGGATTACCTTTAATGAGAGATGAGAATAAATAAATCCTCATTTATGTTCCGAAGATGAACGTAATTCTTATGGGTTATAACAGCATAAGGGTGAATACATGTCAGAATTTTCTTTTGCACGAGCTACACCTTTAAAAAAAAAAAAAATAATAAAAACAGAAAAACACTACACTATGCTATAGCTTCAATTCAAAAGTATCTCTTTTTGTGTTTCCATTAGGTCGTGCACACATCCCTTTTCTAAACCACTTGGGCTTAACTTGCTATTTTCAGAGTCAGTATTTTCCCTGAAGTGTGCATCAATGAGTCATTGAAACACATGATGCTTATTATCTCTCTGCTCTCACCTTACCAACAAACTCAATACATCATAAGTATGACATCATCAAACAGAGACCAGACATGTGCAGAGACTCGCTGTCACACAATGTCAATCTTTGAGAACAGAGGTGGGGGATGTGGTTTGACAGCACACTTCCACACACAGGTGAGAAATGACAAGTTAGACAAAGACATACCCACATTAGGGGACAGAGGATGTGGTTTTTGATTTTGTGAACACAGATTATCACACACAAGCAAACTATTGTTTATTTAGATATACACAAACAGGAAAGAGTTAATTGCTGTGCCAATGCAGCTGTAAGTGCACTTTGTCTGCTTTTAGATAGGCCACAGTGCACCACATCCATTATAGCTCATATCAAGAGGTTCAAATAACTATGCCGTGAAGTGCTTCAGGAAGCCCAACCTCCAAGTCCACCACAGCTCAAAAGCACTGACGTTCTCAGACCTCTGACCTCTCCCTGCTAACGGCACCATCTGTTAAGAGCTACTGTGTGCTGAGGTTTTACCCTCTATGTTGGTCCTTAAGAGAGCACTTTGTGAACTAGTGCTCTGATCGACTGTGATCAAGTTATCAAAAAAAGCTTTCCACCGTTCTTAAAAAGACAGTGATCAATCAGGAGAATGTCAACTACAGAAGGACTAAACATTTCATGTGTTTTGCAGCTTTGTGTGAAAATGCCTTTTTCTAGAGTGTGTTTTTGATGCAGTCATTGCGTGACAAGGAGTATAGTATGTGTGTAGATTTCAATTTCTGTACAGTCTAATCTCGAATTGTCATACCATTCGAATTTCATACCAAGAAATTATTTTAACCCAAAAAGCAAACTATGCTCCCTTCGAACTGGTTGTCTTTAAAATACAAATCTTGTGTAATCCCAGGCTATCTGTAATCAGAAGCACATTTAAAACTGGAATATAATTTAATTTCACTCACATGTGTTTCATATAATCCTTTCTGGATTACAATCCGCCATCAAAATGATTTTTTGACATTTAATTATTCTAGCTGCTGTGAGAAAAGTTATGTACTTGCTCAAATATTGATTTTGGATTATTTTTAACCAAAAGAAAGTTACAGACTGCAGCTTTAAATTGTTGGTGGGAAGATGCCCTACAATATAAAGACCTTAAATCATCACAACTCAACTGAATCCACAGAAATATCCTCTCTGTAGTACCACAGCCCACAAACAACACTCCCAATATTAATGCATCACAACAGTCTATTAGATTAAAGGAAATTATGAATTTACAGAGAGATATTTATTCTACTGCACATAGAACACTGTAGAAAACAAATGAAACCCCAAAGGCAAATTAAATCTGGATCTAAACAATAAGCACAGCCTATATATCTCTTCTCTGCCAAAGACAGAACATTGAGAGGGCACAAAGTTCAGAATCAGTGACCACCAACTGGCTACAGGAAGACATAAAAAAAGACATGACTACTGAAAAGTGGATTTGCAATCACTGCACACCAGGGCAGGTCCAGACAGAGGTGCACTTCCTCCTTCACTGCTAAAAATACTCCTTTTTAAGAGACTCAACTCTATAGAAGAATATAACTATTTATTTCGGAGTTCCTTTCATTGAATGAAAAAGAGAAATGTAAAATTTTAAGGGGCCACTTCCTCGTTAGTGTCACTGCATTTACACAGCTGCCACAATCTAAGATACACTGAATGAACACATCAAGTATAAACCTCCCAAGCATAAGATGATACGGTACTTCTATGCATATGTACAGAACATATGAGCTCTTATTCTTTTTGGTTATTTGTTTATTAATCATTTTTGTTTATACATGTTTATAAACATTTTTTTATTTATTTACCGCTTAGGCAATAACGTTGACAATAACGTATATCTTCAACATACGTTGTCTATGACCAAAAATGTAAGAAGATGTTTTCAGTGGACTTTTAAAATTTGCTTTGCTTGAGAAAACAAAAATATACAGTTACAGTGTTTTTTTCTTTTGATTTAGTCGAGTTGGTTTTGCATCAAACACAATGCGATTTTCGGCAGTCGAGATCTGACAGCAGCAGCACATTTTTCCGCTTGGGCGAGCGCTTCGCTGACAGCTTACCTCGCGCATTAAATCAGCCGCAGACCAGCAAATCACTGAGAACGCGCTACAATCCTGACGAGTCATAGCAATAGAGCGGAGGCGAGAAAGCTGCGGAGAATCCTCTCGCCCGGAAGCAATCGCAACTGGTAGATTTTAAGAAAATTACTGCCGTTTGGCAAATTAATAATTTTACGTACTTATTCCTAACTCTTTAAGCTTTAAGTTACATTTCAAATGACAAGGGATCAACTTATTAACAAGGGAATATGAATTATCCTGTGAACTTATTCTCTCAAATGGCCTGGGTATGCGGAGCATTCGCAGCTTATATGGACGGAACGCCACTGCTGTAATCCTTATATACTAATAAAGAAATCGGAATTTAAGAGAAAAGAGTGGCATTAAACAGTAAATAGAAAGGACCATAAGGTTTTGCCACTGATTAATCTTTTGATACAAACAAGACAGGAAGTTCTCTCCCTATTATACTCAGACACACCAGTATGCTTGTGCCCTCTCTCTTTTTCTCTCAAAAGTACCATGACTAATGGAAGACCTTATGACCCAGCCACACGCAAATGCTAAAAAAATACGGCAGCAGTGACTGAGTTAACCCTCCACCCCCAGTCCCCACACATATTCAAACAGCCCACAAATCTTAAAAACACTGATGAATGTGCACATAAAGCAGATTAAAGCTACAGTAAAATCAGAAACAAGTGCAGCACTAAATCCATGCAGTTTCCGGAGAGTGATGCCATAACTATGGTCACTGTTCCACTGATTAAACTTATTTGGATGGAATGAAAAGCCCATAATTCTGTATCCTCTGATTCTTTACTAAAGAAATGTCAAATTAATTGTTTATTTGTAGAGTCAACATTTGTAGATGTGAAGTAATTTTGGGAAAACTTGGTGAGTGGCTTTTATGAATCTTTTTTTTTTTTTTTTAATGATCCTATCTGTTCTAATCAAGCAACATGAAAAACAAACATAAAATTTTATTATAATACTTTTTAATCTTGAAAGTATTTTTCCAAGACTTGTAGTCTTCTTATTTAAAAGTAGACGTAGATACATTGTTTTATCATTTAAAATTCCTGCTTTTTGTTAAATGTTTTGTTTAATAAATGTAGTGACATTTTGTCCTATCCAGCCCTCAACAATACAGGTATGCTACAAACTGCAGAGATAACGGTCACTGTATCAATTGATTTAATACCACTTTGTAACTTTTGTGTTCATTGTGATGCTCATTGTGTTCAGCATACACAATGCTGCAATCTTGTGTCAGATACAATAAGGTAGAAAGGGATAGTTAAAGTGGGAGAAAGTCTGAAAAAGAAAGACAGAGGTGGATGGGGGTGGGGAGGTCATTAAACTGTAAAAGTTCTCAGCAAGAGATTGGATTTAGAGCCCCCCACCCTGGCACTAATCTGATAGTTGTTTGACTCCCATTATGGCATCAGTTCAACAAATTGTGATGTCATTTAGTGTTCTTTATTATTATCCGAATCAAGTACACCAGGCAGCAATTTTAAAAAAGTAGGCTAAACATGTATTTAGATCATAATTTAAATAAATTTGCAAGTTTATAAACCAATTAATACTGTACACCTTTTTACCAGTATATTTGGTTCTTCTCATGCACATTAAGCAAGTAAATTCAGTGCAGTCACGAGCAGCATTCAAATCAATAATGTCTAAAATAATGTAGGGTTAAATATCTTTAAACCTAGGATTAGTTCACAATTTTGTTTGTTTGTTTTAATGATATGCTGGGGGAAAACAAGGGAATGTTGAATATCTAGGGCATGATCCAAGGAAATCAGGGTATATAAAAATATGATACCAAATACCAACATTCTGTGCTTTGGCCACTAATAAAAGGGGGGGGGGGAATCTCACATAAAACAAAACATTTTCCAGCACTCTGTGCATGAATCCATTATTATCCTGAGAAAAATAGGGTTTTCAGCCTGTCTAAAACACATGCTTTCAGACACCACCACCAAGCCATTAATGAATTAGTGAAATTGTGAGTTTAGTGATTAATGAAACACAATTCAGCTAGAACTTTCACATAAGTTTCACTCTAGTAAATGACTGTTATTTCACCATGTCAAGAGAAGGAAATCATGCAAAAATATCAGTTATGTGACACTTCCTCCATTTCAGACACAGTGTGATGGTAAAGCAATATAAAACCTCCCCATGTTGTCATGTTGTGAAAATTAATGGTTTCTTTGAGAAAGAGAATACACTTGTATTAGTTTCTTTACCAGAGAGGAACAATCCATTTCAGGATGGTAAAGCAATATAAAACCTCCCCATGTTGTCATGTTGTGAAAATTAATGGTTTCTTTGGTTTCTTTGATACACTTGTATTAGTTTCTTTACCAGAGAGGAACAAAAGACCTCTGTCCTAAAAAGCTTG
>NW_015660895.1:172997-175353 GCF_001515625.1 Sinocyclocheilus rhinocerous
CATGAAAAAATACTATAGTAATTTATAGTAAATACTATAGTGTTTTTGAACCATTCTATGGTAAAGTGTATTATACTGTATATATTATAGTATTTACAACACTTTGTTAATGAATGCTACAGCATACTGTATAGTGAACTGATAAACTGTAATAAATACTGTAGTATACTTTAGTTTTTACTACGGTAAACTGTAGTGTATTGTAGTATAATATACCCTATAGTTGTAGAAAACTTAGGTCAGTATTGGGTGAAGTAATTTGTTTATATTACTATAGTTGTTGCATTACCACAGCAACTATAGAATTACCACAACAAATTAATTCAAGTACTTCACTATAGTATGGTTCAAAAACACTATAGTATTTTTTCATTGCTGTTTTTTTCCTGACGCATTCATAATCATTACTTCTGCCGGTGCGCTGTGGCAAGCTTTATGCATCTGCTTGAGTGCTGATAGGCTATAGGCAATTAAAGGCTCATTATTATGAATTATATGGATAATTAATATATACATGCGATTAGTCGACTAATTGCTTAAAATTAACTACTAGTTGACCAGAAAATCTTTAGTCCAGGGTAGCCATAGAAATTTTGATGGATGAATTATCCGTTTCCATGTACATGTCCTTTTATAATAGGGTATGGTTTGGAACCAATTAACATCTCCGGTCTAGTGCTGGTATTTGGTAAAGTAATATATCACGATAATGAATATGCACGTACGATATTGATATAGTGGGCACTTCAAAATACGAGAATAATTATTTATTACAAATTATTCAGAATTTTTAATGCATTTTAAGAATACTTTTCCCCCATCAACTGGTCACAATGCACAACCGCTGTATGCTGCATCAAAGACGCATGCGCACTGTCATGTAAACAAGCACGGATGAGAAGCACATGGCGGAGCGCGTGAGAGAAGCTCTGGATGAAAGCGCACATTCACTCTCTGACAGCAGATGGTGCTGAACAGCATAAATGAAGCCGTTACCCCGGAAACCCCGGAAATAAAGCAGCTGCTACTGTCTGTTTCTGAAACCTTTTTAAATGATTTAAATAGTCATTCAGATTTGTGTGTTCGCTATGGTGTTCATCACAGTGCCAAATACTTAAATATTTAGACTTAATAGGCTATTTTCAAATTTTTTTTTTTTACATTTTAATCTGGACTACAACATGCACGGACTAAACATTTATTGTTTAAAAGTGTTTTGATTCTTTATTTCTCAGTCACACTTTACATTAGGGCTTCATTAGTTATAGTTATAACATGAACTGCCAATGAAAAGGTAATTCCAATATTTAACAACACATTGTTAAAATCAAAAGTTGCAACTGTGTTATTTAATGAGCTAACATGAACTAAGAGTTGTATTTTTAAACAAAGATTAATAACTTCTGTAGCAAATGTAGCTATTGCTCATTGTGAATGTTAATGCATTAACTAAGGTTAACTAATGAGATCTTACTGTAAAGTGATACCTAATGGTCTTTATAATTATTTTGCACTTTAATCTGTGTAACATTTTTACTGTGTATTGCTTTATTGTATTTAAATGTTCAGTTATTTTTGTTATAAGAAAAAAGTTACTTTATTAGGTGTATTTGTTCAACTGCTCATTAACGCAAATATCTAATCAGCCATTTACAATACATTTAGGCATGTAGACATGATCAAAGCAATCTGCTGAAGTGCAAACCAAGCATGGGAAGAAAGGTGATTTAAGAGACTCTAAATGTGGCATGGTTGTTGGTGTCAGATGGGTTGGTTTAAGCATTTCATAAACTGCTGATCTACTGGGATTTTCATGCATAACCATCTCTGGGGTTTATAGAGAATGGTAAAGAAAAAAGAAAAAATCCAGTGAGTGTCAGTTCTGTGGGCAAAAACGCTTTGTTGATGCCATAGATCACAGGAGAATGGCCAGACTGGTTCAAGTTGATAGAAAGGCAAAAGTAACTTGTAACCACACATTAGAACCGAGGTATGCAGAAGAGCATCTCTGAACGCACAACACATCGAACCTTGAAGCAGATGAGCTACAGCAGCAGAAGACCACACCTGGTTGCCTGGTCTGATGAGTCTCTACAATGCAAAAAAAAAAAGATTTTCTTACTTAGTAATTTTGTCTTGTTTTTTAGTTTAAATATTTAAACATTCTTAAATCAAGATGCATTTACTTGAGAAGCAAAATGTAGATAATATGTCATGAAAAATGTATCAACATTTTGTTCGTTTTTGCTTAAAACATGAAAAAATATCTGCTAATGGTTTAAGAAAAATAATCTTAATTCAAAGGATTATTTTTATTGCCCCATTGACAATCACTTTTTTTGGGGGGGGGGGGAGT
>NW_015660895.1:175490-177928 GCF_001515625.1 Sinocyclocheilus rhinocerous
GGGGGAATCACTTTTTGCAGTGCTTTTCTGCTGGAAAATTCAAATGATAATGTTAGAATTTGTAACATTTTGCAGTGGTAAAGATGTGCAGTCTTGTTCATATACTGTAGGTTGTAATATGTCTTAAAGACTCCATTTGAAATGCTCAGTTATTGACATTTCACATGAATTATAACTCTTCATCAAGAAAACACCTTTTAGTAGGTTCACTAAGGTTACTGGCAACCAGTGCTCTGCATTTAACCCATCCAAATGCACACACACAGCAGTGAACACACACCTGGAGTAGTGGGCAGCCATATTGCTGCGGCGCCCGGGGTTCGGTGCCTTGCTCAAGGGTCTCACCTTAGTCGTGGTATTGAGGGTGGAAGAGAGCACAGGTTATTCACTCCCCTAACCTACAATCCCTGCCGGACCTAAGTCTTGAACCCACGACTTTTGGGTTACAAGTCCGAATCTCTATCCATTAGGCCACGACTGCCTTTAAAGGAAATGTTTTACATTTGCCTGAAAACACATGGTTATTCTCTGAATTCTGTGTTGCATTCACAAACAGTGTTTTACAGGATTACATTAGTAGGTTTTTTAAGCATGTGCTCAAGCTAGCAATGCCATGATTTTTTTAATTATAAAACTATAGTATTCTTTGATGTACTTTAAGTGCTTCAAAATACTATGCTTCCTTGTTATTGTCATTCTTTGAAATACCATGGAAATACAGTGATATTTGGCAATCTTTTACAATCTCTTCATAGTATATAAAAACCACACAGTATAACTATATCCGACCCCCACTGTACAATAGCACCAGCATAGTACTTTTTGTAGCTAGAGAAGTGGATGTCAAATGCTGGCCCAGAAAGGCTTGGTCTGTTTTTAGTGGGGGGAAATGGTTAGTCTCTCTTGCTTTCTCTATGAAAAGCGAGCACACACAGAGTTTTTTTTTTTATCTACATAAAATGAGGACTATTGTTTTTACACACAGCTAGCTACAACCTAACCCTTACCCACATCCTAACCCAATTAGAAAACTTAATGCATTTTTAAAAATGTATCTAACATTGTATATCTTATTTTTACACATTTTTACAAATGAGGACTTCCTCTAAAGGAGTTTTTGGGAGGTTATGTCAGGTTTAGCTCTCTTTATAGTACAAATTTGTCCCCAAAATATGCTTAAGTAGGCACACACAACTAAGGGAACAATGCTAGCAGAACCAAACACACAAAGCACAAAGCAGTGACGTATACACACACGCACTGCAAGATGCTTCGAGCACCACTGCTTACGTACACTTTCAGACAAACAGACACACTCAGACAGGAGAGCTTAACCATTCTTCATTCGTACACACATGAACACACACCAACTACTGTGTCCTTATCACAGAGCAAACAGAGAGAGGCACAGTAAGAGGTAAAAGCCTTACGGCCCTCCAACAGGGAGGTGTTCCTCTCTTTTCCTCATCTGTCCTGATCTACCTCCCATTCTTACACTGGAATGTTAGGAATTCAGATTCCGCATAGAACTACATCCCCCTTCCCACAACACTTCTGACACACACACACACACACACAACCCTAAGCCTTGTCAACCAGAAAAAATAACTCTCTGGTAAGAACAAGTTACATGAAAAACTTCAGGAAGCATTTATGATCGGAGCATGATTGAACAGGAAGTCATGTATAAATATTAATGCTTCAACAATGATCACTCACACGGTGTCTGCACCGGATGCAAACCGTGTGACGCAATGCAAGTAAAGACAAGAATCCATTTTTATTACGAAAGGAGACATACCTCACACAGATAACTTAGAAATAACTTAGAAGGAGCCTATAGGTTGGATTTGTACCAAAGGTAGCGTCATTCAGCTCAAATGACTTTGTTCATAATAATGATCAACATGTTTTCCATTTGCATCATTATAATTTACAGAAACTAATGATGATCTCAGAGTTGGCTGCTTATGTAATAATTGTAAAGTCTCTAAACACTGAGAAAAGAACCACAAACAGTTGTAAAGTTTTCATGCAGTAAATTTGTGATTATGACGTCAAATGTGTTTTGACAAAACATTTAACACTGGCAAGGCTAAAGAGATGTGTACAATATCATGCGTGGCCGCAACTTTATAAAACACAAAGACAGTACTGTAGCTGTCACATTGCCCCTTACACTTCCTACTTCAATTATAGCTCAGTACAAACAGCCACACCATTTTAAATTTCATATCTTTTTCCCATCTGTGTGCCAGCTGCAATGGGAACAGTCCACTGGATGAAAAAATCTGGGTCAATTTCAATTTGATTTCTTACACAAAGCTACTGCATGTCTTCGAAAGGCTTGGCATATAGCGTATGAATCATATCGGACTCTTTTATGGTAAGCTTCCCCATGTGTATGTGTGTGTGTGTGTGTGTGTGTGTGTGTGTGT
>NW_015660895.1:178249-186540 GCF_001515625.1 Sinocyclocheilus rhinocerous
TTGGAGGGGGGGGGTGGGGGTTAACTATTCCTTTAACCTCTAAATTTAGAGTCCATTGTGCAGCTGCCCTTTCAGTGCTGTGCCACGGTGGCAAAATTTCAATAAACACACACGCACACTAAAAAAGACGTTAATCAGTTACCTACCGAGGCCTGACTGAACAAAGGTCCCGTTTTAGCCGTGGGTGGAGCACACGTGTCTCTCACTCTCTTCCTCTACAACTAACTGTACATGCCTGTCTGAATAAAGCTGTGATATGCATCTACATGAGAAAGTTATGCAAGAACTGACAGACGGAAAGCAGAGACATTAAATTTTCAATTCATCGCTCTCTCTCAAACACATGAGAAAAACAGAAAGATGAAGGCAAAAGCATCTGTCACACCGCTTCAGATGACTGCAGTGCGGTTTCTCACTTTTCATCTAGGGCTCTCGAGAAATAGAAATCAGTATGTCTCTGTGATTATATGTCATGTCTTCTTCATCAGAGGTTTTTATTGGGTTTTGCATGATGACAGATTTTACACTGGACCAAGTAGTGATCCAACACAGAACCAAATGTATTCAACTCTTAATGCATGTGCAGTAATATGACAAGCAGGAACGAACAGACAAACAGAGAAATTGCCGGGCAAATCAGTTTGAGAAGAGGGCTTTAAATAGCCAGGTAAGCATGTATGTGAGCTTATGTGAAATATTGGCACACTTTCATTTTTTTTTTTTTTTTACTTGATCAAGTTACAAAGATTAGCCTCTCAAAGGCACATTCAAAAAAGGCACAAATAAAAACATTATAACATACATGCTTGTTATCGCTTCCCAGAGGATTTCAGACTAAATATGAACATCTGTTCACATATATTTAAAACGATTCTCATTTATGAATCAATAAATTATTTGCTTTAACACACTTTTCCTTCATTATTTTCTCTACCTCTTTTCCATCTATTCCTCTTGGTATGTTTCACTCCCTCCTTTCCCATCTCTCGATACTGAATTCTTTAGCATGTCCTGACTCGTATGCAGAGAATTGTAGAATTCCAAGTGTGGGCACGCTTAGAGTTCTGTTCAGTGTTCATCATAGAACTTCTCAAGCACGCAGGTGTGCATACAGGTGTGTGAGTCCGAGTACGTATATGCATGGCAATCAGGCCTGCAGATAAGAATGCAAATCAGCTATTATGTAAGTGCATAAAACAGAAGAGACAACCGTGCAAATGTGAGGCCACATATGTAAGAAAGCGGGACTCAATTAAAACTGTCAATCATGTGTCCCAGCTGGGGTTCCACAGGAAATGAGTGCAGATGGCTTGTAATCACTGACTATCTTGACACTAATTGATCAAATTATGGACATAAAATGAAAGCGGAACTATGATCCTTTTCTATTAACCACTTGCATAATTTGAGTAAAAACCATTTTAGACACTTCCCACAAGCTTAAAAACGTATGCCCATTTGTTAAAATAATGATATATGTAAGGCCTATATAACATATTCATTCATATATTCATTCAACAAATGGGTACATAATTGCCATCCAATAAAAGGTAGCAGCTACAAAAAATATTTTAAAAATTCAAATGATCACATCACTACAATCCATGTTAAGCTACCTGGTAGCTGCAAACATGCGTTGAATAAACCTACAGAGGCGTAACCACACAGATAAAGAGACATATGAAGGCACTAGACGAGACCTGAATGAGTTTGCAATTGTGGAGAACTCCCTCCTGAAACACCAGTGGCACTCACTTTTAACAAGACTTTTTGGCTGTTGAGAACACTGTTGCAACCCAACAGAAACGCTTCGTTTTCAAATCTATTGCATGTTGTCAAAGACGTAACCTTTAAGGGAAGTGAACCGTGCCCATTTACCGTATAAGCCCACTTCTTGTGTCATTTGAAAACATAATTAGACAGTATACATAAGTAGACAAAAGAGAACTGATGTTTCACAACAAAACATTTGTTACATTTTTTTCTTTAGCATTAATGTGCTAAACAATGTGCTATGAAATAAAATACAATTTGAACAAATTAATTTTCTGTGGTCCAAGGATTTAGATTAGCCAATTACACTTTTATGACCTTAGATACATCTTTTTATATCTGATAGTTGAAAGGAAAAAAAAACTGATTGAGGATGGAATCTAAATATTTAAAGAGTCATGTCATTAGACATTATATTTCCTTTATATTTTGACAAGAGGTCATTGTACTTTGTATAAAAAAAAACTTTTTTGCCGAACAATTTTTTCAATGTAAAAACAAACAAACAAAAAAAAACAATCGAAAGCTGCTCGCAAGGTACACGATGTGTGAGACGCGAGAGCTGAGGGCAGGGGTCGGTGGATATTTGTGGCGGTCAATGTGGATATTGTGGATGAGTTCTTCTGTGTCATCACGTTCTATTAGTTCTACAGCTTCAGTTTCGGAACTTTCACGCTTAGTAACACATACAGCTGTTCCCTCACCACAGTGCAACAGTGAAAAGGTACCCCTTTCAAACAGTGTCGCATAGGTATTGCGGTCTTTTAAAAATTCATATCATAACAAAAATAAACACCGGTATTCAGTATGAACCGGTATACCGCCCAGCACTAGTAAGTAGGGCCAATTTTGTTGACATTATTTATTATTTATAAAAGATTATGAAGTTAAAGATGTAATTCTTAACTCTAACTGGCTCTCCCATACATAATCTGCTCTTTAAACCATACAGTCAGCCCTGTGGGTGTGTGCATGTGTGTGTTTGTCCCCATTTCTAAGGAAAAAATTTTTCCTGCAACGCTAAAACAAACACACACACTGTGCTCTCACATGACTGAGAGAATCAGCCCATTCATGGCCCCTGTCACCACAGTGACCTCTCTTCTGACTGTGAGCGAGTGTGTGTGGGCATCCCAAAGTGTTTGTGTCCCCTGACTGATGACATCACAGTCTGCCACCGAAGTCTCTCTGAAGCGCTTGTCACATGTAGCTGGGTGAGGGCCAGGGAGCTCAACTCACAAAAACACACATCTACACACACTAATATACTATCTGACTAAAGATGACCTTTCATGTTTCATGACTTATGGCTTATGAGGGTGCAGAGTAACACACACACACACACACAGAAATAAGTGTCAGTCTTGGATTGTTTATGCTCATTTTAACTCTAAAATATGGTCCGAACTCTCTCTGAAAGCATGCATCAAACATAACATTCAGTTGCAGGTTTACAATCATCGTATTGTAATTTCTTTCTTATTTTCTTTTTTTAAATTGCATGCTTATTCCACACATATTATTTAAAATTACAGTCCTATATTTCCCTTGTTCTAAAACCAGTAAAGTAAAAGTAAAAGTAAAAAGGAAATAACCTTGGCAAAATTCACTGTTGTACTCATAATGTCTGCCAAAATAGTTAATCCAGTTCTAGTTATTGCTATATAAAAAATGTTTTTTTTTTAAATAATTCAAATTAATCTCATTCAAACATAGTAAACAGCTTTCAGAATCAGAATGTCATGTAGTTACATTTGAGAAGTGCCTAATTCCAAGTTTTACTGAAGTAACAATAACTGTGTTACTTTGGCACAAATTACAGTTACCATGGCCATTGTATATCCATAAAGGGATGGTCTTAATGGAATAGTTCACTCAAAATAACACTGACATTTCATTTCAGAGGTTCACATTGTTTTTATCAGACACTAAATATTTGTTTTAGGTTTTCACTTTCTCATCAACTAACACAGACTAAATAGCAAGGTGTGGTCTGTTTTTTTTTGTTGTTGCATGTATGCTAGTGTCTGCATACAGTGGTGCACTCTAATCTTTCCACACAAAAAAAAACTTTTTTTTTTTTTTAATACCTCTAAATCTTACCTCTACACTTATACAATTCCGGACTACATGAGTACACTGTAAAAAAAAATTCTGTAGTTTTTACAAAATAATTTTGCCAGCTGTGGTTGCCTGAATAATTTTGTAAAAAATACAGAAAAACTGTAAATTTTAAACTGTAATTTACAAACAAGAAAATTTGAATGTAAACCAGTAAATTCAACAATGCACACTGCTATTAAAATCTGTTTTGTACCTTTAACATACTGCCATAATAATGCAGGTGGTAAAAGAGAAAGCCACATGAAGAATCAAAGCTCATCACAAGTAGCTTCGCCACAAGCAGAAGTATATACGAAATGTCTGGTTGGATATTTTACAGTTTCTCCCTGTATATAGTACGGGAACTTACTGTTAACCTATTAACAGTTTTTTTCCGTAGCGTTTTTACAAAATTTTACAGTTAAAATTACACTTATTTTTTACAGTGTACCCTGCTGATGATGAAATACATGTTACGCACAATGGAGGCATTTGATAGTGTGTGCATATAAAAACAAAGTATACTTAGTAATACTTATTCTTTAAATGAGGTTCTATTTCAAATTTAAAAAAAAAAAAGACTTTTTATAAATACTTTGGTTAAAAAAAACACATTAGAAGTGAGAATATTTGGGTTTAAGTTTCCCACTCCCAACCTCATGTTTCATTCCAGATAATAGGCTACTGAAATCAGAATTTTCTCATATCTAATTAAGAATAACTAATGGAATATTGATTTAGCCGCAACCACCTTGGGAATGATGTCAAACTGAAGACAGTCTTGATCTGCTTCGATTTGACAAGATACTGGGGAACTGGGGAGCATCTTCAGTGGTTACTTTCAAGAAGGAGGTTTGCAAATTCCAAATTCTGAATTATCTGGAACGGATTATTAGATCCAGAAAATGCTTTTCCCTTTATGTGCAGTATGCATCAGCAGGTTGGTGAGCGGCCTGTGGGCGTGTCCTGGGGCTGACTGTGCTCAGCCTTTATTACTCATGTCTGTATGGCGTTTGAGTCATAGTTTAGTCCAGTATTATGGCATCGCATCCGTCTAAGACACGCAGCTGATGTCGTGCCTCCCTGTCCTATAAACCCACGTTTTATGGACTGTCCGGTAAACTTGTGATCGAGTGTCATCCAACCTGCCCTACTTTTTAACAAATGGCCGTAATGGATCGATACATTACGATCTATATTTGATAATAAAATTGTGACTTAACTTTATTACATAAAAAAATAAACATCAATCAAATGGATGCCAACATCGCATACAACTCCATAAAACTCTTCCATATCTACAACTAGCACTAGAAGTCAAGCACCTCGGTTTGATACTCGGAATGTTAAGAATGAATTTAGAGCATTTCACAACTCCCAAAGTCAACAACTTTTAGATAGACTGAGACTTAAATAATAAGTCAATAATTAATCGAATCGAAGCACAACAATACTTCTCAACTAATGTGTCATTTTTACTGTCTGAGCGTAACATCCCATGTATTCAACTTCAAATGATTAATAAACAAATAACGTTGAGTCTGGCAGCGCCTGCGATCAAAGAAGCTGTCGGCCAAGCTCGTAACAAAATGTAGCAAAAATCTACGCAGTTCAAATCAATACACACATTGGCGAAAATATAACAATAAACGGTGCAAAACGCTCACCTTTAGAACAGATTATTCCAACTGGAATGGAATGTCCGACGCCAGTTCTGTAGTATTCACGGAAACTAAATGTTAAAAGTTAACTGTCCGCGTCTCGGGTTGAACTCCAAACACCGGTCAGGTTTCAATCACCGTAAAAAGGCAAAAGCTGAGCCTTCTTCCCCTTCAAATGTCTAATGCAGTCTTTCATTCGACACGGTGCAGGTGAACAGCTCTAGTCCGCTTCCTGCTTCTTTCAGCAGACTGAGAGAAACAAGCGAGCGATCGCTCGATTTTCCCCCCGTTTGCTATGTACACCCTCCCTTTCCACACGTAACCGCTATTTTGTCGACAGTCCACAAACACCCGAACTTCTGAGCCGTGATTTCACCCGGAAATAGACAGAATGTGATGCGATGACAGTATACGCAGTCGAGAATGTGTTAAATGTCGTGTAAATATCTCCACGCAGACTAGGCCCGGTGAACTGCGTGACTCTCACCCCACTAACGCATTCCACTGGGATGAGGGTGCACTGGATACCTGCTCCACTTCTTCCCTTAACAACAAACTTTGATTTGTTACGATTTCAGCCGTTTTGGATGTTTGTTTTCCAGTATTATTTCGTTATTATTTAATTTAACTCATATAGTGTACTTTGTAACTTAATAATAATAATGATGAGGGGATTTATGGGGAAATTAGAAAATTAAACCGAAGTTTCACTCGAATGATTTAACGAGCGAATTTTCTTAATCCTTGCTGTATTCTTCCATAATCAAGTTCCTTAAAAAGGACTTGTTACGCTTGACGTTTCGCTTGTATTTCTTTGGGATTTGCTGACCTCTAGTGGTGATAGCGGATATATTGCAAATTAGCATCTAAGCGTGTAATTTTGGGCTGGAAAATTTATTTTAATATTCACCCTTCCGTTGTTCTAAACCTGCATGACTTTTTAATGTGTAATATAAAGGCTGATAGGTAAAATGGCAGCGCCAATGACCATTCATTTATTTCTTAGCGTATCTAATTTGGCAAAATTGACAGAATAAGAATGAAAAGAAAGGAAAAAAAATAAAAAGAGCAAAAAAATCCACAGAAAAGGTATTGGTAGCTTTTCACCAGCCAGGGCATTATCTGTTAAATTTACAGACATTTAATTTAACCCTAAAACACAATACAATGCAATACTTTATTTAAAGCGCAGGGAAAACACCGGTGAAAAATAAGTGCTGAAAATGTCTTTTTATAAGCACAGTACATTGGACGCTATATTTTTGACCCCATATTTACCCTTACTGCATGGCCTACAGAATAGCTCGCCATTACTAGAGAGAAAAACTCTTTTCCTCATAAGAGCAGGATGACATTGAAAGGATTAGGGCAAAGAGAAGTGCTGTAATTCTGAATGTTTATTGTGAAAAAAATAAAATGTATGAATTTGTGTAAAATTTTCATAATGAAATTATGTTATTAAATAGTTGCCTGTATTCAAAAACAACTTTTTCAAATTTACAGGATCAGTATTTTACCGTGTTTTCTTTTACGTTCTCCTATTAGAAGACATACTTTCTCATTGTGCTTTCCAGGTGTTTGGGCCAACTAAGGTCTTTATAGTTTGCAGTAATAGATCCTTACTGGTTATAATGGGGGTTCTGGTGCTGCAGTCATTTAAATTCAGCAGACTGCCTTACTGATGCACTTACTGTTGGTCATGTTTCAGTTAGAAATGATCAGATCTAAATTTCCTGATAAGCATTTCCAAGCCTTTCCTAAACATTCTCCAGTCATTCCTGTGGTGAGCAGAGGCAGAAATAGGACTGGTGGAGGAGATCAAGTTTCAAAGCACAAATTCTCTTTCAGTCATCCCACAGATGACTCCATACATGTGGAACTGTGTGTGTGTGTGTGTATATATATATATATATATATACACACACACACACACAGTTCCACATGTATGGAGTCATCTGTGGGATGACTGAAAGAGAATTTGTGCTTTGAAACTTGATCTCCTCCACCAGTCCTATTTCTGCCTCTGCTCACCACAGGAATGACTGGAGAATGTTTAGGAAAGGCTTGGAAATGCTTATCAGGAAATTTAGATCTGATCATTTCTAACTGAAACATGACCAACAGTAAGTGCATCAGTAAGGCAGTCTGCTGAATTTAAATGACTGCAGCACCAGAACCCCCATTATAACCAGTAAGGATCTATTACTGCAAACTATAAAGACCTTAGTTGGCCCAAACACCTGGAAAGCACAATGAGAAAGTATGTCTTCTAATAGGAGAACGTAAAAGAAAACACGGTAAAATACTGATCCTGTAAATTTGAAAAAGTTGTTTTTGAATACAGGCAACTATTTAATAACATAATTTCATTATGAAAATTTTACACAAATTCATACATTTTATTTTTTTCACAATAAACATTCAGAATTACAGCACTTCTCTTTGCCCTAATCCTTTCAATGTCATCCTGCTCTTATGAGGAAAAGAGTTTTTCTCTCTAGTAATGGCGAGCTATTCTGTAGGCCATGCAGTAAGGGTAAATATGGGGTCAAAAATATAGCGTCCAATGTACTGTGCTTATAAAAAGACATTTTCAGCACTTATTTTTCACCGGTGTTTTCCCTGCGCTTTAAATAAAGTATTGCATTGTATTGTGTTTTAGGGTTAAATTAAATGTCTGTAAATTTAACAGATAATGCCCTGGCTGGTGAAAAGCTACCAATACCTTTTCTGTGGATTTTTTTGCTCTTTTTA